>NW_008674061.1:19877-42530 GCF_000695815.1 Acanthisitta chloris | reverse complement strand
ATTCAGTAGCTTCTTACTAGATCCTACTGTCAGCAAATACATATGCCATCTCTGGCTACCTGCTGCACTTTACTAGGATGTAGGATTTACTTGGGAGCTTATTTCTCTGTGTGTTTCCTTGCTTTGGTGGGGAGCTGCTGTTCTTCTTTAGTGCCAGCTTCTGTAGTGGGGTGGGAAGGGCTTGCAGTAGCAGTGAACCTTTTAGGGGACCTAAAAGTCATCTTTTCGGTGTGATGTAAAAAGACTTGAGTGTATGTTGCAAGTGATTTGTTAAATTTGAAACAAATGTTTAGCAAAGCTTTAAGCTGTTCTCTAGTTTCTCTCATTTCACGATTTTTATCCTCCTGCAGCGTGGAAGTGTTGATTTTTATTTTTTCCCCCTGTTCCTTTATAACCTGTAGTTTACTCAAGTGCTGATCCCCACAGTTCTGCTTTCTTAATGACTGTTTGTAGCATCATAGAATCATGAGGGTTGGAGAAGACCCCTAAGATCATTGAGTCCAACTGTTAACCTGCCACTCTGCAGGAACCCCTGAACCTTAAACCATATCCTCCAGCATCAGATGCAGATGCCTCTTAAACACTTCCAGGGATGGTGACTCCACCACCTCCCTGGGCAACCTATTCCAGCGCCAGAACACCCTAACAGGGGAAAATTCTTTCCTAACATCTAATCTGAATCTCTTCTTTTTGCTTCATTGGAGATGTACTAGATGCCAGTCTCTCCCCCCCAGGTTTTGTGCATGGGAACACTCAAAGTCTGCATTAACTGTTGAAAGACATTAACTAAAGTGTGTTAAACAGAAATTTTTTGTGGCTATTCTGAATGGTACGAAAGGTGCCTATGTGGCTATTCTGTGAGTGTTCTGTGCTCCGTTCAGCTGTGCCAGCACAAGGTGGTGTTGGCTCAGATTGCCTAGCCCTCTGCTGCACTGGAGGTGATGCTAGGCACCATGCAGTCGGTGGTTTCTGTGCTTCTCTGCTGTCTGTCCCGGCCCACAGCCCCAGTGCTAACTTTTGCCCTCGACAAAAACATATTTATTCCTGATAAAGTGCTAGAAGTAGGCTGGAGGGCCACGGCAGAGAAGCCCATTCACTACAACCCTCTGTGTGATTACCTCCAGCCAAGAGAAGGCATGGACTGATGGAGGCAGCAACGTTACAAACCATGCAGCTGTTTTTCTTGGTGCATATGATGTGGAACCTTTTTCCAGTATTTAAGTAGTTTTAATTTAGTTGAAAACCTTAAACTAATGTGGAAGGTATGGCTATGTGAACAAGTTGCAGCAAGGCAGTCTAGGGTGTGGATTTGCTCTGTAGTAACTACTCACCTGCATGTTTTTATCCTGCAGAAAATACGTAGTCCTTTGACACCTCACTCCTTAATGAGGGTGAGATAAAATATCCTAATGTACCATCATTAAAACTGGATAGCTACTGCATTAATTTGCAAGTGCTTTACGTTGTTTCTGAGAATTAATGAAAATTAAAATGTGAGTAACTAAAATGTCAGTATAATAATGACTGTATGGCATTGTTCTTGTCTGTCTGGTACCCATATGTTGAGCTTGTAGAACAATTCAGACTTTTGGGGTACAGTCCTCCTACAGTGGATGTCTAATTTAGTCTTCAGTGTGCAAGAAGCACTTCAGTCTTAGAGTAATTCTGTTCAGAATTGGGGTGTGAGGTGTGTGTCTCTTTTTGTCTTATTAATATCAAGTTTCAAGTTGTCAAATGAGCTGATAGCTTTTGGATTTTTAATAGTAGGGATATTGCAGCCATTAAATCTGTATTAAAGCTATTATAACCTCTAATAAAGCTCCCCTAGACTTTCATCCTGGTCCTAAGTTTGCAGCATGACTGTTTTCAAAATTGATGTTGCAACTGTAGAGAAGAATTTCAACTGATGAGCATAGCGTGTACAAAAGATGAGACAGAGTAATGGGGAGCATAAAGGGCTCTGAGGGTATCTTCTGAAAGCTTGGGGTTTTCTTAAAGGCACTGCCTTACACAGGAAGCTTTCCAAAAGACACAATGTGGCTTTGAGGAGCAGGAATTGAGTGCCTAGCCTGTTTATGCAGCTTGAAAAAAAGAAAACAAAAATTCCTGCAGGGAGTTTGTGTTTTAAGCACTTAATTTTTGTGATAATGTCCAAGGACCTATTTGCAACATCAACAGCAAGGTAAATGATAAGCCTTGGGCACTGGGAACATAGGTATTTTTCCTAGTAAGTTGGGGCATATTTGCTGTAGCAAGGACAGTCATGTCTTTCTTTGAAAGCGTACTATGTGTTTGGAGCCGTTTAATTTTAAAAAATAAAAAATGCAGGACAGCTTGACCTGCCACACTGTAACGTGCTCGTATTTGTGATGTGAGTCACAGAATGTTTCTCAGGACCTGGAGGTTTCTCACAGCCATTGCATGTCTTTGCAGGTTGTTTTTTCGTTTTTTAAAAGGGCATAATTGTTGAGTGGAAAAATATTATAATTAGTTCTGAACTACTTCAGATTTTGTTTTCGGCACGTAGAGCCTTTTTCACAACTCTTCTCTGTTTTCTTTCTTGACACAAATCTTTCATTTGCTTCCAGCTTCCTGCTCCTCTGCCCACGTTCCTCTATCTGTTGATCTGCCTTTTGCCACTTAACATTACTCATATATAACCTTGACTCAGCTTTGACTTTCCTGAAATACTCCTCTCTCATCTTCACAGTTTTAATTATTGCTCCTCCCTTTAGCCTTCGCAGCTTCGAGCTGTGTGACTGGTACAGGTACAATGCTCACACATTCCAGGTGGAGTGACCTTCTTTTGGTTTAGGTTCTCATGAAAAGTACTATACTTGTGCAGAAATTTCACAGACTTTTTAAAACCTAAGGGTCTCTAGAATTTGCAAACAGTCCCTACTGTGGTGCCTCTGCCTCAGAAAGGATGTTGACTGTCTTTTGTAAGGCTTTTGTCTCCCAAAACATCTTTTCTGTGTTTCCCCACTCAAAATTCCCTGTTCCAAATCTTCTTGCTGTATACCTTCCAGCTTTTAACTTCCATTAGTAGCTTTAAGAATGAATAGTGTGATCATGGTATGTTTAAGCTGCTAGAGTCTGTAGTTCTGACATGTCTTAGTTTATATGTAATTCCTCTAAAGCATTTAGGAATTATTGGGAAGATCCTTTACAAAATAAAAAGGGAGTTTATCTATTTTAGGTTTAACAGACTTTTTTTTTCTTTAAACAGCAAATAACTTTTTGTCTGTATACTTTAAAAATAAAAAATGCGACCAAAAAACCCAATTCTAAATTTTTCAGAAATGTTTGTGCTATTTATATTATTGGAACTATATGTGTTACTGACGAAAGGGTTTTTGGAGGCGTCAAACTGATCCCATATCATAATTAAGTAACTTGCATGAGAAGTTTATAAGTGTCTGAAAATCTTCAGCCACAGACTTCAGTCCAGAATTGGCCTTGATTGGCAATTGATTGAAAAAGGTTGCAATAGTTTGAGCTGAAAACCATCTGTAAGCATTCCAAGCCAATGACTAACTCTTCCATGTGGTATGAGATACAGCAACTTCAGTGTGTAAGAGGGGTCTTGATCTTTGCTGTAGAACTATGATAAAAGTGTTGCAAATAACTACAGAGACATGAAGAAGGTAATAAGTAAATGTTAATGTGTTGGATGAAATTTTTGTAAGATGATTTAATGATTTTGTTTGTGTTGCATATGTCATTTGGGAAGAGTCTAGTCATCAAAAGTGGTTAACAATCAGACTCCCACACCTTGTCTTCAGCTGACTACCTGAAATATTTAAGCACCACCTGTTAATATCCTGACAAGAACTGCTTTTTGGTTTGCATTAATGAGTACAAGTAATACCTAATGTATTTGTTCATGAAAGCATCTCTTAACATAATTTTCTTTGGATGCATTTTTATTAGGTCGTAAAATAAAAGTGAAACAAGCTTTAAGAATCTGAAATGCCAAGTCGGAGCAGTATGTTACACTAAATAAATATATGTAATGTACTTATTTCCCCCCCCAAAAAAGCTTCTTGTACACTTCTGAAGAAAGGAAATGAAGAAACAACTTGCTGCTTGTGTAACTTACTCTGGTCTGGTTGTCTCCATTGCTCTTTCCAATGTGGTTTTTAGTTCTGTTTGCATTCACAAACCAAGACAGTTTCAGGGCAGAAGAAGCATTTTGCTTTAGATACCATGCAGCTTTTAATAAACTGTAGTAATTTCCATGGACACTTTAAGTCTCTATATCCAGTCTGTTCAGTTCAAACCCTCTTCTTTATCTTACCTGGATGATGTTAAATTTGAGGGCCAGAAATCTGCCCTAAATATTATGGAAGCCTTAGTGGAATAATCATGAATTTGACAAAGCATCGTCGCCTCAATCTTGTGTGGACTTTGTAAACACAGTAAGAATTCAGGTTAGATGGATAAACTCATTAATCTAGAGAGATTTCTCCACTGAGCTGCTGCAGCTCAGTTATCATCTTTCAGTTATCACTGTAGCCAAACCTGAGGAGCTTCTTCATCTGGGACTTGCAGGTCAGAGTATAAACCCATTTTCCTGATGGAGATGTTGTGACTGAGATGGAGAATGTTAACTCCCAGTCCCTTAGCTGCTCTACGTGCCTATGGGCACACTTTTACCAGTGGTATCCTGTGGTAAATAAAAGATACCTTCATTCCTCCATGAAAAGGAGCAAGTTGCTTAATGCTTACTGCAAGATACCACATGATAAGAGTGTGCCCATGGCAGTTACCCTCATGTTGGTGGAGGTGCTGACAGCTCACACTTTCATTTAGCCTAACTAATTTGTTCCTCTATCTGGATGAATTATCTGAGGGTGCTTCAAATGTATGACTCTGCACATGAAAATGCCCACAGAAAATACTACAAATGTGACATGACTGTTTAACAGAAGTGTATATAGACCATTTTTAAGTGGGATCTCAGTTGTTTATGCTGTTGAAGTATGAAGCCTACTGCATTTTGGTTATTCTAGCAAATGTATTGGGATCTAAGCATTTCCCACTGGCACAGAAGTGCCATGTGAGCTCTGTGGCCAGGAATAGGATGCCTAAACTCTTTGCTTTCAAACATGATCACATTGTTAGTAAGGGATTCATAGATTGAAAGGAGGGAGCAGTGTTCACATCTGTAAAGTGAAGATGTGTGGTGGAATTGGGAATCTCCCTTGGTTGTGTCCAGTTTACTTAGGCTGGGTATCTGCAGAATCTCTATTTTTAATTTTGGAGGTGCTGGTTTGAAATGAACAGCTGCAAGTGTTCTGTGGAAAGAAAGGTTCTACTGGCTAAGCAAGTGATGATTTTCTGAGTGAAAACCTGGAAACTGCAGGAGCAGTTATGGGTAGGAAAGAATACTTGTGCCCAAGACAGTAGGGCATAACTACTTAAAACCTTTACTTCCAGCTTGTCTTAGACTGTGACTGTTGATACTAAAACACAAATTAAAAATGTTGTTCCTTAAAGTGAAACTGTTTTATTTTTCGATAATATTTTTCTAAACATAAATATTTGTCAACCTGTGTAAATAATGTGGTATCTGAGAAAGGAAAATATTTGTCTTTTTCAAGGCAAGAAAACTTAGCTGTCTTGGACTATGCATACAGCAGCTAAGTAACTGGGGTAAATGTTTGAGAGTCTTAAAAGATAATTTGTGGTCTCCATAATTTAATTGGCATATTAAATCTTAATTTTAAATAGTTTTTCTTCAGCAAAGTTCAGGTTTTCAATCTTGGTATTCTGAGCCATTTTTTCTCCCTCCCTGTTGCTCATACACCTTTCAGAGCTTCCACAAGGTATGCCCTTGGCTGGAGAAGCTTGGCTTTTTCCTGCCAGCTCCAGTGTTTTATAGGGTGTTTTTTGCTTGAAAGAACCTCTCTGCTTGCCATACTCCATGTTCTCTCCCTCCCTGACACCAACCCCTTGAACCCAGTCCGTGCAGTTGCTGTTTGTTCCTTACACAGCATGCACTGCTCTGTGTTTGCTCCCATGTGCCTTGTTGCTGTCCTGGCCTTTCTCAGATTCAGCTTTCCAAGGCAGGAGCCGTTTGTTCAGTTCTGTACCACAATGCCCTTTGTGTATGAGAAAGGTTGCACAAACAAGCAATGAAATACTTGAACTGGGCTGTTGTGTAGGCAGTGTTCGCTCCTGTTTGGAATAGCAGGGTTACAGATCTGTGCCTTCCACTTGTTTATGGTAATTACAGAAAGTACATTCTGTATTGAAATGGTTTATGCTTGTTCCTGCCTGGCCTGTTAGAAAATTATTTTAAATTGGTGGAAAATCTACTGAAGCATATATGACCTTTAATTTATGTGAGTAATTGTCATGATGAGGAGATTTCAAATAGTTTTGAGATGTTGATCATTCTGAATCAGTGTTGATTTAAATGTTAGGTCTTCAATTCTTCAGTCAGATCGAGACCCTATAGACCTTTATTGTTAGGCTGAGCTTATAATGCAGTAAAGATTGGAGCATATGCTGCAGAAGGAATACCATAAAAGTTTGAATGCCAGCAAAACATGAAGCTCCTTTCCATAGCATTTACTGATGTAATAAGCAGTAAGGGAATGCACTCTTCGTCTGAATTTTACAGTATGTACACATGAAAAATACTTTATATTGAGAAACATTATCAACTCATCGTGAATGTAAACATATGCAGATGTGCTACTTAATATTTCTTACTCTCATTTATGTGTGGGAGTAATGGTAGGTAATTAATAAATCTCAGGCTTTGGAAAACAAATAGAAGTATTATAACTTAGGAATCTGTCTGTAAACATAGCCTTTGTTCCCTCTGTCTATTTTAGGCTCTTTTCATGTAGAAGAAAAGGCTTAAGAGGATCATTATACTGTGTTGGTATTTTACTAGCTTTGTAATATTGAAGTATAATACTAAATACTGGTATAGCAGTATATCCTGAAATGTTGTGTCTCCTGTGAGGTTCACTGCCTCATAAAATTTCATCAGTGTCTTTTCATCCAAAGGGATGGTTGCAGCCCCAGCCATGCAGGCTGTTAGCATGGGCGCAGAGCATTTCAGTTCACCAGGAGCTCTGATTTAAGGGGTGCAGTTGTGGAGATGTGGGCTGCATGATGCAGGATAGCTCTTGAGATGGTGTGGGGATTCTGCTTTCCTCTAAAGTCTGGTTAATGTGAAGCAATTGCTCTTCTGAATAACAGTGGAAATGTTACCACAGTTTTAGCATGCCCTAGCTGCATTTACTGGCTGCTTAAACTTCATACCTGCTTGTTCAGGTGGAGACACCTTGAGACAACCTCCAAGAGGAAACTAGGAGCATCAGGTTTCTCCAACTTAATGTACAACACTGGGGCTGAAATACAACTGTTGCTAAAGAACCTGCCCATTGGTGCTTGGCTTCTGAAAAATCAGAGTCTTAGTGGGCCCGAGGATCTCCCACAAGTCAGGAAAGCGAGAGGTGAATAGAGATGTAATCTGAAGCCTGAGGTGAACAGAGTGATGCTGATAACCTAGGCAAAATTTCTGTTAAGATGGGTTTTAAAGGGTAGGTTTTGCATAACTGTTTATAATACGTGTGCCAGCTGAGCAATACTTTGTCCTTCTGCATGCTATGCTGTCCATAGTTGATTTTCTTCCACTGCAAGCCACATCAGGTTGTGCTGCCTCAAGTGATACGTTAAGTTGTCTACAATATTCACTGTATGCTGAATTTGAGACCTTATAGTCCAGTAGATTGTTAAATCCCAGTTAGTATTGCTGTAGGCATCAAGCCTTGTATTAGGGTGATAGAATTTTTTGCTGAAAACTGATCTGCTGGACAAATCATGATGAAAAAGGGACATATAACATAGCCCTGCAAACAGTGGAACCTGAGAGCTTGCTTTAAGAAGATGCTCCAGGAAAGACTATAGATAAGGATTGGGGTTACATTGTAAATCACTGATCTAGATTATTTCCACACAAAGGAGAAATCGATGCTACTGTATTACAGGCACTTACATTGCTGGAGTACATGAGGGTCAGTTTTGATCCTAAAACTCAACATGAGCGAAGGAGGGGAGAAGAGGTGGGATCTCACCTTTTTTTTTTTTCTTGAGATTATGAGCACAGAAAAACAGCATATGTGAAAAGTGGCTAAAAAAATGTAGCTCGATGCTACAAAATTATGTATGTAAGAAACTGACAAAAGCTAATTAAACTGTGTGAACTATTATTGGACATAAACTTTTGATTGTTGAAGTCCTGTAAAACTGAATGTATTTATTTCTTTTCTCAATCTTGCCAAAAGTTTTTACTCTAAAATAATAACAAAAGAAATGTATTCCATAGTTCTGAGTCCCTTCAGCTATATTCCTATGTCCATGTGCAGACAAAAAGGGACTTAAGACACACTCAACATGGAAGTAACCACTTCAGGTAATTGTACTACCCTATTCTTTTCCTCCTTTGAAATTTCCATAAAAGGGCTTTTAATATTTCAACCTAATTTAGTCAATCTAAGCTATCCAAGCAGAGGCTGGTTTGTAATGAAGATGGGTTACATGTTTATCTATTCATCTGGTGCTATATTATTTATTGCAGTCAGAACAGCTTTGTTAATTATTTGACTCTACCAGGCTCTCAGGGGGATGGAGGTATTGGGGTTTTACTGCCAAAGATACTTTGTGAAAGGCAATTAAGAAAAGGTTGTATGACAGTGTCAGCAGTCTCACTTTTAGTCATTTGTCTTTTAATTGGATTGAGACTTCCTCCTCCTGTCTGAATAACTCTACTAAATCAGGAGGAGTAGTGAGAATATTGTATAAAACAAATACCAGGATTTGGCAATGGTGGAATTCAGGCTGAAACGGAAAGAATTGCCAGATATAGCAATTATGGTATCTCATTTTCTCGCTGCTGTAATAGAAACAAAGTAATGCCAGGAACAGGTGAGAATCTCATCATCTCACTTCCCTCTTCAATTCTAGTCCTAAGCTTAGTACAGTTGCAGGCTTTCTTATGTTAGTGTTCTATCAGACTTACTGTCTCTCAGCTTTTGCCTTTGAAAGGGTGAGGAAAATACTAGTGTTTATAATGTTTCACATGTGCAAATGTATTCTCAGTATATCTGCCTTTGGGTTGTTATTCTGAGTAAAGATTATGTGTGAAGAATATATAAGAAGAACTTGCTGGCAGAGATGCAAAGACTTGACTTGACTGCAGTATCTTGGGGCATTCAGGATGCCTCTTGAAGCCCCAGCAGTGGAAAAGTTTGACTGTGCTTTTACAGAAAGAAATTTATCCTTCCATTTTCTCTTTGTAATACATTAAAAAGCAGAACATTGTTACAGATTATTTCTGATTTGAATCTTTGCTCTGTTCCCATGCATGGTGGGCCTGCACATCTCACTGTTCAGGAATGGAGTAACAGAGGTTTAACAATCTGTCTTGTCTCATGCTATGCTTGGTGCTCCCAAAGAGCCCAGACAAGGTCTAAAGACAAGGCCCTAGATGACTGCTGAGTAGCTTCATGGGAATTTTGCTGGAGCATGTACTGTAATGTGTTGAAAATCCCGGGGACAATGTGAATTAAGCGTATTATTTGAACATTTGCTTTATGACATTTCATTTTCCATTGATAATTTATGATCACATTTTTCTCTTTGTTTCTGACTTCCCCACTCTTTGCCCTTCTCAAGGTTGCATGTAGCATTTTAAGTCCAAGTACGCTATTGCAGCACTAGCACCAGCAGAATGCTTTGGGTAATGTTGCATAGCAACATAAAATTTAATTTGTGTCAAATGTTTTGGCATTCTCCTAACTGGAGGTTTTTTCATTCTTTTCTTTTTCACTTGAATTGCATTGTCATTGATTGGGGTGAAACCACTGGTACCCTAGTACATTGTGGAGATTGTTGTAGCAGAAGCAATGCCCAGCGTCCAAAGTTGTCTGGAGTTTTCATTTCTGTCTTGCAGTAATTTAATGCCCTGTCAGCCGTAAGAAACCTGAAATGGTGTGTGAAAGGAAGACTGCTTCATTTCTGAACTTCTTATGTAGCCCAGAATTATATTCTTCTCTTGTGATTACTCTTATTTCATATTCCCCTAGTGTTTACAGTTAATTTTCCAATGACATAGCTGCAACTATATTATCCATTGGTTAACCAGGGAATAGAGTTGGTGAATAGTCTTTTCCTGTTTCCACAGTGATCAAACACCTTGAGTTTATAAATGAAATGTTTTTTCTAGCAATTGCCTAAGAAACCATTGTTTTAAATTGATTTTGAAGCATAGAATTCTTATAAGGAACATGGATGTTTTGGCCATTTCTAGGGAGTGCCTAGGCAGAACTGAGGGGAGTGAATTTAAAGAATTAATGTCAGCTGAGAGATATGCTTAATTACCTCTCAAGAGAACATCCAAACTATGAAAAATGAGGTAAATATGTGCAGATCTCTAGTTGCATTGTGGCCATAGTTTTTGTGTTTCTGCTTTCCTTTACTTTTGCTTGCTGTGCAGAGGAAAGTTTATAAGAATATATAAACATGCAAAGAGTTATCTGATAATGTTTCCATATGAAAACAGTATGTTTCCCCTCTCAACATGTTACAGATACAAGCAAGGAATGTGTTTAACCAAAATCTTTATCTAAGGCATTCCAAAGAAATATTTCAGATACCTTCTTTACAGTTTGCTCCTACACCTTGAGTACTGTGTGCAGTTCTGGGCCCCTCAGCTCAGGAAGGATATTGAGGAGCTGGAGCAGGTCCAGAGAAGAGCAACGAGGCTGGTGAAGGGACTGGAGCACAAGTGCCATGAGGAGAGGCTGAGGGAGCTGGGGATGTTCAGCCTGGAGAAGAGGAGGCTCAGGGGAGACCTTATCACCCTCTACAACTCCCTGACAGGAGGTTGGAGTCAGGTGGGGGTTGGTCTCTTCTCCCAGGCAACCAGCAGCAGGACAAGAGGGCACAGACTCAAGCTCTGCCAGGGGAGGTTTAGGTTGGATATTAGGAAGAGATTTTTTCCAGAGAGAGTGCTCAGGCATTGGAATGTGCTGCCCAGGGAGGTGGTGGATTCACCATCCCTGGAGGTTTTCCAGCTGAGACTGGATGTGGCACTTGGTGCCGGGGTCTAGTAACCATGGTAGGATTGGACTCAATGATTTTTGAAGTCTCTTCCAACCTGGTTGATTCTATGAATCTACCTTTGATTTTTTTCCCTCTTGTTCAGATTTAAATGAGTTTTGAGTTCAGTTGAACGATCTAGTATTGCAAAGCATTTTGCATTCCTTGTGATTTTACTGCCTTTTTAGATCATGTAATCAGCTTTGTTTGGCCTAGCTCAATTTGATAATATCTCTAGAAACATTATTGATTCGAATGAAATAAATATCTTGATGGATTTTGTTAATTATACTGCTTTGCAAGGTCCCTCATTTCAACAGAGTGGAAAAACAGTGGAAGAAAACGGTAAGGATTAAAAATTTAGACCAAAAATATGATGAAACATGGTGGGAGTTTTTTAATGTTAAGGACAAGAACTGACAAAAAAAAGTGGAAAGTGATGCTGTGTAATCAGAGTAGTGACTCTAATATGAGTTTGCAGTGTGAGAGGTTTGTAAAGAGAAGCAGATGTGAAGATATTTTACTCTATATGGTATTAGTTTCCTCTAGTGCTTCAGTATCAGAAGAATGTTGTCCAAACAGTTTTCTAAAAAAGGTGAGGCAAGTGGGGATAGCAGTTTTTCTATTTGCATTTCAGTATGTGGAAGTAATTCAAATGGAAGTGATAATGATTTGGAGGCTTGTAGTGCATAATAAAATCTTGTAAGAACATTTTCTTTTTTAAATCCTGCATTAATTAGATCGATTGTTAGCAACAGCATTAGTACCAGTGTGCAGGAGAGTGTCTACATTTCCTTACAGGGGAGAAGAACAAAAGCTTTGTTTGCAAATCTCTGTGAACAATCAGTATCTCCCTCTTAATCTTGAACTGAAAGGCTCTGCAGTCTTCTGAGTAGTGCCTGTGAAGCAGAACAGTGTCATCTCACTCAGGACCTTTGTCATTTGGGGAGCAGCATGCTAGAAGCTAAGACAAAAAAACTATTGCTCTTGTTTTGGCTTGTGAAATGAAAGTGCATCTATGTATTAACACTGTGCTGTTTACAATTGCTTTTTTAAATAATTGAGACTTGAAAAGGCCTCATCACAAGGCAGTTTCTGCAGTTGTGGGGAGAGCTTTTATCTGGAAGGCTTGCAGTCTCTGTTACAATAGAAGCCTCCTAATTTCAGATTATTCTTTGTCCAGTGATACATTCCAAAAGGGAAACACATTTGTTTGGATATAAACAATAAAGAATGGTGTATGGAAAGTGGTATGTCCCTGTGGGCATTTTCTCACAGGACTGCAATTCTGCACCAAATCTCTTAAGAATTGTGTCACCACTGCACTTGCGGAGATAACAACAATAACCATTAAAACTAAAGTATTGCCATCTATTGTTAGGCTGTTGTTCCTGTTTTGACCTGTTACACTCTTTTAAGACCATAGATGGTTTCTTTCAACCTTTCTTCTCCTTTGCTGTCCAAATATTGAAATAGGAAGCGCATTGGTTCAGAGGACATGGATGTCTGTGTGAGTCCCAGTCGTGGCACTTTGTTGTTTGCAAAAACACACTTGTTAGTCCAGCATTTTCTTTCCTCTCCCACCAAGATCTGTTAATTGCTTTATTCCCTCTCTCCCACCGATGTAAGAAGTAAATAGTATTATCCATGCTTATTGCTTGTAAAGAACTGATTAAAGCATCATCCTCATCCCCTTTGGCAGGTATTTCAGATTTTTGCTCCAGTTTGTCACTGCTGACCTTGTTCTTTTTGCAAATGATCTTTAGACAGTCAAACCTCAACTGCATTTCTCAGCAGGGATTTGTCTGCTCATTTTTATAGCTTATATTAAATGTGAGCCTCCTAACTCTTACAGTTTCTGTCGTTTCTATAGCAACTAGATAGGCAGAGACACAGCAGCATCTCTTTGCTTCCTGGCTGGTGTTTGTATTTATAGAGTCATAGAATTTAAGGGTTGGAATGGACCTTACAGATCATCCAGTCCCAAACCTCCCTACCGTGGGCAGGGGCACCTCCCACCAGAGCAGGTTGCTCAAGGCTCATCCAACCTGGCTGTGAATACTGCCAGGGTCGGGGCAGCCACAGCCTCCCTGGGCAACCTGTGCCAGTGTCTCATCACCCTCACAGGAAAAAACTTTCTCCTAATATCTAACCTAAACTTTCCCTCCTTCAGTTTTAATCCATTACCACTTGTTCTATCATAGCAGTTCCTAACACAGAGTCCCTCTCCAGCTCCCTTGTAGGCCCTTCAGATATTGAAAAGTTGCTCTGAGGTCTCCACGCAGTCTTCTATTCTCCAGGCTGAACAGCCCCAACTTCAGTTGGGAATCCTGCAGGCAGCAGGATGCCATCCATAAAATGCCTATTGTCTCCACATGGTTGGTGGTGCCTCAGGAGAGGTGCTTGCTCTTGGGGAAATAAGTTCTCAGTTGTTTCCCAGTTCATTCCTTCCCTGCCCCTGCCTGTCTCAGAGAGGTTCACAAGAGCCAGTGAACATGACACCTGCTAAATTTAGAAATCAGCTTGCTTTTCTGCTGGCTGCCCAAGCAGGTGCTCATCCTCAGTGGGTTACATATTAGTACAGATTTAAATTTTATGCAAAACAACATCTCTTCAAAACATTCTGGCTTAAAAAATGCATAAATGGACAAGTCCCTTGCTTCCATAGATTCTAATCTAGGATATCTCCTGTGTGCATGGGGCCACTAAGTCACTTAATCTGAGGCTGCAGAAGCTGGGACTGTTCAGCCTCAAGAAGGGAAGGCTCGTGCAGGATTTTACCAATGTGTATACCTATCTGGTAGGTGGGAAGGAAGAAAACTGAGCCAAATTCTTTGCAATGCTATCCAGTGGCAGGACAGGAGGCAATGGACATAAGTTTAATGTATGAATAAGTATTTTTTTACTGTGAGGGTGGTCAAACACTGTTAGTTTCAGAGGGAGGTTGTAGAGTCTCCATCCCTGGAGAAGTTTAAAACCTAACTGGGCTCAGGCCTGAGAAATCTGCTGTAGTTGACCCTGCTTTGAGAAGGGAGTTGGTTTTCATGTTCTCTAGAGGTCCTTTCCAACTTGAATTATTCTATGAATATTGTGGCAGATAAAATAATTAGTGTTTTTTTCTATGAAGAAATTGCTGCTTGGAGAATCTTGTATTGTCACAGATAAAATATGATTCTTGTGAGATGTTTTGGGAATCTTGTTTCTGCTTGGATTTTAATTTTGATCTTAGTACAACTCCTGGTGTTATAATGTTTATTTCTTACAACATAATTCTTTTATTAGAAAAAAATTGCCTATAAATCAGTGTAGTAACTAAATTATTGTAAACTTTCTTCACTTGACAAATGAATGCATTTTTATAGTGCTGAAAATCCAATCCTGAATGTAAAGGTCTATTGGAGTGGTTTTGATTCATAGAGTCATAGAATCATTAAGGTTGGAAAAACTAAGATTGAGTCCAGCCTCTCACTGCTATATGTAGCTCTAAACCATCACCTCAAGTGCTACACCCACATGGTTTTTTGAACACTTCCAGGCATGGTGATTCCATTACTTCCCTGGGCAGCCTGTTCCAATGCCTGCAGCTTTCCTGTAGCACAGTGTGGGGTTGTTGTGACCCAAGGACAGGGTCCAACACTTCACCTTCTTGAACCTCATGCAATTGGCTTCAGCCCGTTGATCCAGAAAACTCATTATATTCTCAATCAAGGTTGATAGGCAGAAGTTTAGGAAGAATTATGACAAGAAAACTGGAATTTCATTCTCTTGGTTGGAACAATTTTAGCTATGTGACTTTTAACAGAGGAAAACGGAGTATGAACTTGCATGTTTCTCTTGCTACCTGGTTATTGAATATGCAGAATGGAATGGTTTTGTTCTCTGGTATATTGAATTCAGGGCAATACATAAATGTAAAACCAGAGTTTGACCATTTTGGCCAGAAGCATCTTCTCTATTTTTTCTAGATTTTCTAATGAGTGTTTGCTCAATATCAGTTGAAACAGCTCTTGCATTTTTCCACGACAGCGGTGCATATTTCCGGTTGAAGGGTTCCAGATATATGTTGTGGAGTGAAAAATCAGGGATGGTGTTGAGAATTATCATGAGGTGGAGGAGGAGTAAAAGAGGCATTGGCATCTGGAAAGAGAGGCTGTGGTTGGAGCCAGAGAAGCAATATCTAGCACAGGGTGTGAGGTGGGAAGGCAGAACAGCTTCTTTGAGGAAGGAGAAGGAATAGGTGAAGTAAGGTGCTTCTTTTGTTTGTTGGTTTGAGTTGGTTTTGTTTTTTTTAAAAAAAAAAAAGCTAAAGATTTTAAATTTTGAGCCAAATTAGTAACCCTAGTTTGAGTATCTCATTTCAGGCAAATAGTGACAAGGAACTGAGAATGTATGTGATATTTGATGTTGGCTTTCTGGACATCTCTTTCAGATTCTTGAACAAGTCCTGCCTGAGCAAACCTCTCCAGGCATTAGGGTTTTTAAATACAACTGTTGTTTGGATGAACCTTCCAAAACATTCTGCTTTGAAACTTTGTTATGCATCTCTTCATTCAAATCACTTAATGTTTTCAATCTTGTTTACTTTTTTACAGCTGTTAACACAATAGGGGAAAAGCTTCCAAGGAATGAGTATTGATGTTTGAGAGAACCTAGATCCTAATTGCAGAACAATTGCTGTGATGTCATGTGCAGATTTTATGTGGTGTTCACAAACAGCTGGTTGCAAACAACTGCAGATTGCAAAAAATGCCTATAAAGCTTTTGTTCTACTTTGAAAGCTGCTGGGTGTGCTGTCAAAAGCTTGTGGATGGAGCTGTCTGCCTATACTCCAGTTTTAAGTGAATTCTCATACCATGAAATCAACTTGGGGGAAAAAAAAGTGCTTTTGTCAATGTGACTTTTATCAGTCATACACTAAAACCAAGCACAGCTCTAAAATTGGAGTTGCATACGATGATAACAAAAGTGATTTGTCTGTGCATTTCCATACCAAGCTTTGGCATCACTTTCAATAAGTTATGCAGGCTGAAGTGGTTCTTGCCAGATTATTGATCTGGCATAAAAGTTATCCTGATAAAAAATTTTCCTTTAGAAGAAAATCTCTCCAATGAACATAATCATTCTGATAGAAATGGAAATGCAAATATAGTACAAGATTGTATTTCTTACTGTGAAATATCAAAATACTCTGTTTTTCTAATTGTGAAATTGATAATTAGGGATAAAAACTAAATGTTAGCAAAACAAAGGTATGGTAATTTTAGGCTTCTAGGGATAGTTCTAGAAATGTTTTCGTTGTACAATAAACGTACGTATTTTTATCGTTCTTGAAGATAATCATCAGCTAAATGTTCTGCATTTTGTTTTCCAGAAACCAGCAAACATTCTGGTAATGGGTGAAGGTCCCGAAAGAGGAAGAGTCAAAATAGGTAAACATTTTGAGAAAATTTCATTGCACAGCTAAGGGATTACTTTAAAAAAAATGAATCGTCAGTGTAAGAGAGAAAGAGGTCTTCATTAGTCTTTCAATGTACCTCTACTTCCATTTTAAATCTCATTCACTGAGTTTAAAGACTTATCTAATATACATGATTGGAATTTCTTAGCTCTAAAGTTTGCCAAGGAACTTTGATAAGGTAAAAGCATCTGTAAGAAAGTAATAAGCACATAGACCCGTGGCTATGGCCAGGGTTCTTTTGACTTCTGCTAGGATTAGTTGGTTACATATAAACTGTATTTTGTTTTCAATTATTTTTATATAAATAACATTAATGCATGTGTCTGTAGAGATCCAAAGGTTTGCTATGCAATGGCTGCTTGGTGTCAAGGTGGGAAACACATGTAACTCTGATGGTCTTTATCCAAAATCTAATTGCCTGCTCAGATCATAAGCTTTAGTCATGTGGATAACAACTGGTTTTTAATAAAACATGTGGCAGTACTCAAGGAAGTAGCAATATATTGGAACCTCTACTCATTGACTTTTGTTATGTTTGAAAATGTTCAACTAATAATTTTTGATTTATGTGCTTGTATTAGTATGGGTAACAGGAAGAAAATTATTCTTGGCATTTAATAACTTTGGAAGCAGAAAGATTTAGGTGAAGTTGTGTAAAAGATAAGTTTCAGATTTGAATTGGGTTTGAAATGTGTGGGTTTGACAGTACTCCCAGTTTTGTATTTTCCCATCCAGCATTTCTTAATGTTACTTACCAGGCTCTTTCTAGAGAGAGTTTTTGAGTTATATAAAATGAAAGCTTGCTTGTAAAATACACCTTTATAGCAGTGTACACTGATTGATTCTGGAGTCCAGAGAAGAGCAACGAGGCTGGTGAAGGGACTGGAGCACAAGTGCCATGAGGAGAGGCTGAGGGAGCTGGGGGTGTTCAGCCTGGAGAAGAGGAGGCTCAGGGGAGACCTTATCACCCTCTACAGCTCCCTGACAGGAGGTTGGAGTCAGGTGGGGGTTGGTCTCTTCTCCCAGGCAACCAGCAGCAGGACAAGAGGGCACAGACTCAAGCTCTGCCAGGGGAGGTTTAAATTGGATACTAGGAAGAGATTTTTTCCAGAGAGAGTGCTCAGGCATTGGAATGTGCTGCCCAGGGAGGTGGTGGATTCACCATCCCTGGAGGTTTTCAAGGTGAGACTGGATGTGGCACTTAGTGCCATGGACTAGTAACCACGGTAGGGTTGGACTCGGTGATCTTTGAGGTCTCTTCCAACCCAGTTCATTCTATGATTCTAAGATTTATTGCTCTAACTCAAGTAGGAGGAATGCCTTAAAAAATAGTGCAAACAGTCTAGACTGTGGTTGTTTTTTTGGTTCTGCACATTGGGTAAATACATAGCAGTCACAGGGACTCACAGTTTTGTAAATACATATAAAAATAAAAGAGAAAATGTACATTAGAGACCTACTACTATTGACTTTAGTTAACCAAGTTTCTATTACGGAGGGTTGTTTTTTTTAAAAAACAAGCAGGCATCTGTGTTACGTGAAAGTTTACAATCCCATCATGAAAACACTTAAGTCGGACTTAGTCATTTTCTCATTCATAGTCTTATCAATGAAGTAAATGGAATTTAGTCTTAGATAAATTTGGCCCAGTATTGTTGTGAATAATTTTGGATTTTTAGAAACTTTGTTTTTTAATTTTAAATGTTTTTGAGCTTTTGTTATAATTGGAGTTTTTTTGCAATAGTGTTAAATTTGGGTTTATTTGTATAAAAATGTAAATGTTGTTTTCTATTTTTTCTCCCTACTCCTCAGCTGATATGGGTTTTGCAAGATTGTTTAACTCTCCTTTGAAGCCATTGGCAGACTTGGATCCAGTTGTGGTGACATTCTGGTACAGAGCTCCAGAGCTGTTACTTGGGGCCAGACATTACACAAAGGCCATTGGTAAGTTGTTCTGTAAGAAAGATGTTTGGCTGCAAGTTTTGTAAGGATAGTAGCCTTACAATAGCGATCAATGATGATCAAGTGACCAGCTAGTTTTTTTTCTTAAGTAGCAGCAGGTGGAGTATGATCTAATCCATAAGAGATTTATCCAGATGGAAACTTTCTGAGGACTGTGCTTTTATTTTTCAACATGAGCCAGACATTTTAAATGTGGCGTTTGTTTTGTTTTTAAAACAAAAATATCCTTTGCATTGGTTTCCTTGGCTTTTTGATTTGGGCTCAGAAATCTCATTATCTCACAAACCTTTGAAAGGGAAAGATATGTGTCTGTTGAACTGTTGTTGTTCTAGGGTGTTGCATGTCCAGATGCTTCTATGAAGCGTGTGGCTGGATAAGGAGAGGGGCAGTCTCCTGCTGTGTGCAATCTGCAGATCGTTTTCTCCTTATGGCTTAGGAAGCTCCGTGTTCAGGCAGTACTGATGTCCAGGTCTTGTCATCTTTACCCTTTAGTAAGTTCCAGAAGCACAGTGAGCCTTGGAGCCCAGCTGTTTGGAAAATAAAAACTCCGAGATGTGCATGAGGTATCCTGTCTGCATGATTGGCTTAGTATTGAACTGCAAAGGAAACAATGACCCTCTATTAAGAGGGTTAAATCATTCCTGTGTGTACAGAGGTGGCTTTCTTGGCAGGCATTTTCCTGTTACAGAAGTTTTTGGAGATGCTCTGTGGGCCTTTGTTCAGAGAGTTTACAATACACCATGTTATACTGCCATCTCAGTTGAAGGTTCACTTGGGTGGGCCAACACTTTGAGGCTTACAGTCTTCCTTTTTCAAATAACTCCTGCTTATCCATCTACCAGATACAGCAAAATGTTTGAAGGATGAAGGAACTGACACATGACTTCCTTCCTGTCGACTTTCGCTTCACATTACTTTGTTGCTTTTCTCTTCCATTTGGAATCCTCCAATGCAGGAGGACCTGAATTGGGCAAACTCTGCTTTCTCTGTTGATCTTGCCTTGAATGTGCTGGAACTGTTAAGAAGAGCAAAGAGACTTCTGCATACTTCTAGTGACATTCAGTTTTGCAGGCAGCTAACATGCATTTCTATCCTTGGAGAAAGTTTGACAGCATCAAAAATCCAGAAAGTTCAGGTTTGTTAGAGTTCCTTTTCATCTGAAATGGAAAAACATAACTCTTCAGATGGCAATGTCTGCTTTAAACATCTGTAAATTAGATGTTTAAATTGCCCTGACTATGCTGATAGTGAAAAACACTGCTGTGAGTGGACCAACTTCCTGAGTGACCTGCGTGTGTGGTACTGGGGAGTTACCTTTACTGACAGATAGATAGCATATTGTTTGGAGATTTAGGTGAGTGATATGTACCATTATCTCAGCTTATCTCTTTGAAGAATGAATTAGTCTAATGCTGTTGTTTGTTTAATTATGTCATAAATAACTTGGTTCTTGCCTTGAGGGATCTGCAGTCTGTTCTAAAACACAGACAAGGAGTCCCTATGAAACTTTGTAGAGGATGATGCTGCTTCAGAGAGATCTGGTTTTGCTAGTAGTTTATTATTTCTGAGGCTTTTATTTCTTGTATCACACCATGAATGCCCAGGAGGGGTGTGAGTGGTGACGTAGTACCTGGCATGCAGTGTGGGTGCTGAGGGGCACTCAGAACAGCTTGGGAGGGAAGTAAAAAATATGGAAATGAAAACAAGGGAAGTTGCAAGTTGAGATTTGTAGGCTGACTGGAGGATTAGAGGAATATGTGGCTGAAGAGAAGAAAAAAAGTCTAAAGGTGCTTTGAGGTGATCTATGTGCAGCTTGAAGGCAGAGGGAAGAGGTGAGTAACAAAATGACAGTGGTGATGTTCATGCAGTTTCATGAGTCCAGACCTGTGTTTTGCTTCCAGCATTATGTGCCCTTAAAAAAAGACAGTCTTAATGGGCTAAGCTCTTTAGTGAGAGTTTAACTTGAATCCTAATATTTTTGGCAAAGATGCAGCTCTTAGAGCTCTCTCTTAAGTCTCTGTGCAAGAAATGCTCATTTTAACATCTCTTAATATTGCATGATTCTCAGGAGCTCTGACGGATTGCTTTTAGTAATAACTCATAAATCATACAAGATTCTCATTTAACTGCTCTTCAGTTGGAAATCATAATTTAGAAGAAAGGTGATTAGATACAGCAAATTATGAAAAGAGAAATGGCAAGTTATTCAGTCTGGCTGCTTGTTCTCCATAGCTATTTTCTTATGCCCTTTAGAAAATATGAAACTTTTTAATAATTAGTAAATATCAATAAAATAAGGTTAAAAGCAATGTCATGCCAGCTTTAGTCTATTCTATTCCAATTTTGTCACTGTGGGAAATATTTTTCTTTGAATTTACTTGGAATGCATCGTCATCAATTCTCTTCAAAACATGCTGAACCTTGTCCAGCAGTTGCTACATAATTCAGATGTTCGCTTATGTTTTTACTGGCTTTGTCTTGATTTTATTTTAAATATATTTTCTGTATTCTGTATCTAATACTCTTCTTTATCTTAGCTTCACATCTAATTTAGTTGTTAGCAGTATATTCATAATATCCTGGACACTGTCTACTATAGTGTCCAAGTTGGTTTCAATCTTGTAATAAAGCCTTTAGATACTCTTGCTTTCATGTAAATAATTCTCATCCTTGATCAAAGAATGAAATTAGAATTTGAGTTTTGTCTTATTTGGGACTTTGTCTTTTGTCTTTGTTCTCTAGATCTGCTGTTAGTTAAATTTTGTAGGTTTAACTTTGGGGGGGAATTGGACTATCTACAGTCTGTTTAGAGAGAACTATGTATTACATGAAACAATATGTAAACATATTTAATTATTCCAGGGGTAGTTTTTCAATGACTTTTTTTCCTTTATGGAGTTTGTCCCTTCATACTAAGGAAACATTCTACTTTTAATTTATTTCCTCACAGAACAGGTACTCATTCATCACACACATAACAACATGTTTGAAGGAGATACAAGAGCCAAGAAAATGCTGTTGCTGAAAAACAGAAATAGTAAAAAGCCCATGCTAGGTTTTCATGGGGCATAGTACTTAGTTTCCTGAATTGTGAGTACTTGTTAATAAAGTTTCATGTGTAATACCTGCTACCATAGTTACAAGTAACTAACTTAGCAGTTGAATGCAAATTGGGAAGATGTTGTAGAAGCCAAAAGTAATTTGCTATTCCATTACCACAATATAAATCTGTGTGAAATTCATTGTAGCCTGTGGATGTTTTCTGCATTTCCAGCATCATAATTTAAATACAGGATCTGTATCCGTGTATTAATCACATCCTAATACCCTAGCAAAGAAATAAAACATGCAAATAAAAGTAACTTGAACAAACTTCAGGTGAAACCTAGTAGCTGTAAAGATGTAAAATTGCTTGTGATCATGGAAACATTAATAGTGTTACTGAACTTCTAGAAAATCTCCAGCACAACAGAAAATGCCTTTATGCTCAAAATACTGAAGAAACAAGGTTGAAGTAAGTGTCAAGGTACAGTGCTCCTTCCATGTATGGGTCAAGTGCATGGTGTCTGCACTTTAATTTTGAGCAAACTAAAGGAAATAACTGTGGTAAAATGAAGGAGAAGGTAAGCTGGCTTTCAGCATGAGAGAAGACATTAATCAGATGGGGTTTTTTCACTCTGGGAACATCAGATTAGAAAAGAATATTTTAGTAGGTAAAGCAAGTAGTAAGAACTCTTTTTCATCGTAGGTTTTAAGAAAGCATGTGGCAGTCTCCAGTGTGATTCATTCTGGGATATCTTGTAGCCTATCAAGGAAATAACATTATTAGGACTTGTTTTTATCAAGTTGCAGCTTGTATAGTTATCAGTGATATCAAACGACCATGTTATCTTAGCTCTCTTTACCACTTGCCCTAATTAAAGCAACAGATATTTGATAAATGACATCAGATGATCCTCTAGTATTCTAGATGGTTCGGGTTTTGTTGGCAAGAGAATTCTTTAGGGTGATCATTCAACCACCCTTTAAGCAAGGCTAAAACACTGTCCTGCACCTGAAAAGGATGGGATTGTGAAAAAATAAATCTGGAAACCTGAGAAATCTCTATT
>NW_008674061.1:19576-19836 GCF_000695815.1 Acanthisitta chloris | reverse complement strand
AGGAATGTCAGAAATGGCCATGTGGCAATTGCATTTACCAGCCTGAATGAGGTTTAGGTGTAGAGAAACTGTAATTCAAAGCTTGGGCAACACACTGTCACCTCATTCTATTTCCAGACTAACATGCAGTTATGGAAGCTGGAAACGTGTGAAAGGTATAAGCAGATATCAAAATTCCTTGGAAAGCAAGTGTCACAGGAAAATATTAGGTGTATCAGGGGGAATGAATTTACAATGAACACTGGGATCTGTCAGAGTTT
>NW_008674061.1:0-19555 GCF_000695815.1 Acanthisitta chloris | reverse complement strand
AAAAAAGAGAGGGAAATATCTGGGATGTATTATGTAGGATTTAGGATGGAAATATGTGCATATGTGTTCCATATTGCCTATGCAGTGAGTCCCACGCATTCTGAGTGCATCAGCTGTCCTTGCTGTGCTCACAGATTGTTGGCATGCTGGTCAGGCTGTGGAGCCTTTGGAAATCTTGGACTGTTGCCTGAAGGTCTTCTGGTCTTGTGTTCTGGGAGGAAAAAAATAAGACCTCTCTGAAAAATCTGGGAAACCAGAAATTATAAATGGAGCCAACCAGAAGATTGAAAACTCTTCAGGAGGAATGTCCAGGGGAAGTTCCTACCTGTGGTCCAAGGAGCCACAGGAGCAGGGAGTTTGTGATTAATCATCCTTGAGAGATAATTAAGAAGAGCAAATCTACAGTCAGTCGGCATCTGCATGCTGCATAGGGATCCACATTCCTGTTGGTGAGAGTTTGCAATTTGAGGGAAAGTGTTGTGGAAAAGCTAGAAAACTAGAGGGGTTTGGAAAATACTCATTTATGCTCGCTGGAAAGCTCAGGCTACACCAGGACGTGAGATTTGCTCATGCCCTGGGCTCTGTTATACAACATGGGAAGTAATTGGATTCAGATGATATGTTGTGGTAAACTTGTTTTGGCATGTGATAAACTTTCTTACTTCTGATTATCAAAGTTGTTCTCATACTTTTTCTGAGAGGCAAAATATTTTAATACCAAAGATTAATTGTTGCTCTCTTATCTAGTTATTGCAGGTGCTGGGTGATTTACTGCTTTTTTTTCCTCCTTCTTGCTTGACAGTGATTTCTAAAATACTATACAAGTTTCTTCTTTTAAAAACAACCTCAGCTTTTGCTGCACTCCTCTACAGTCACCTAAGAAATGTGAAGTTACAGATTATTAGCTCACCTAATTAGAACATTTTGAAGCTACATTAATAAGCATTTTGGGAAGCTTGAGATGCTGACAGCAACACAAGGAATATTGTCTGCAGTATTGTTACACACTTTTGCACATTGCCTGTTCGGAGATCTTGTCCCTGCCTTCTTCTAACTGCTCCATTTACTCTTGCTTCTCAAATATGTTTTGTCTGGAAATTAGCTAGTAAAGCTGGTGGCCATTCTTAGCCTTGGAGAGTCAGAACAGTGTGTACTAGTTTAAGAGTCAGGAGCGTGAGAACAGTGCAGTGGGTCAGACCTGTCTCTACTATTATATAACAATGGAAGAGCTCTAATGTGGGGCAGACAGTAAAGTTTAATCTCTTAGGACAGTAAACTGAGTCTCAAGAAACTTTTATTTCAATACTGATTCGGTCTCAAGTGTTGTATGCATTTTGCCACATTACATTTATTCTGCCCCCATGTGCTGCTTCGTTTTCTGTAAAGTGGGAATACTACTTAATGGTCCTGTCCTGAGATAAAGTCAGTTAAGGATAATAGGGAGCTCCAGTATAAGTGTGTTGTAAATATTTTTTTTGTTGACTCAATGAATAGATTAATTTGTGCAAGAACCTGGGACATCACTTAGCATCTGCAGTTAACTTGAGAAATGCACACATTCTGGACATAAAAAAGAGAAAGGAAAGGAAAACAAAACCACTAAAGCTGCAGTCACAGAATCTGCTAACTGTCCTGATTTAGATTGCACTGTAAGTTAACATGTGAGCTTCCACCCATGGTCACACAATGCTTTTTTTGTATTCTGATGACTCTTCCTATGCCACACTTGTGAAGGAAAGAACTGAATGCTTCACCGTTTTAAACAGTATTTTGGCAGATGTGCTATTACATGATGATTACTACAACTTACCCGTACATGGGTTGTTTTAGAGCAGGAAAAATAAAAGGACATAAAAATACTCAGAAGGCAGAATGTCCTCTGTAGCAATAGCTTTGTGATTAAAACCCACTTTTGAGCAGGAGGTGCCTTCAAAAACCTGTGTATGCTTAGTCATATATATTAAGAGTTATCAATGATTTGTGGGCCAAAAATCCTCCCTACTGGTCATAGTCTTAGTTACGTCTCTTTTTTCCTTCTAATTGTTTTTCCCTCAGACTATCAGCTTTGTGTTCTTGCCACTGTTAATAACTATGGAGCCTTAAATGAGCAAGCTTTTCCTTCCGGAGTAGCTTACTGTCTTTGTCCTTTACCAGGCAGATGAGCTTTGAAGCAGCATCACTGATTCTCTAACCTCCCCAAGCAACTAGACTCAAAAAACCAGAGTTTTCTGAATTCTGTTAAAAAATAAATAAATTATGGAAGACAGGAGTTTCTCTTGCAATATCTGTCTTAGCCCCAAGAATATACAGATCCTAATTTGGAAATGGGGCATGAATGATGACACGAGAAAGCAAGATTCAGGATTTGGAGAAGGTTAGGAAATGCATTTTGCACTCTTCATACACAATTCCCCAAACTCAGTGACTGAAATGTCAGTTGGGAGATACTGTGATTCTTTGTTCCTTTTATATATGAGCAGGTGAATGGTTTGGTGCAGAGTTGAACTTGCAACTGGAAGATCTTTGATTTGATTTTACTTTTTAAGGCTTTCTTTACAAAGCAGTGGACTGGAGGCTGGTTTCATTTTCTTAAATGAAACATGAGGTTGCCATTTAAAGATCTAAAAGGTCTATGGTAAAACCTCATTCTGTAAACACCTTAGGTAAATCATGCATTAATGAAGGCTCTTCATGTGCTCTATTTGCTACCTTATCTGAAAAGTGTGCTCATAAAAGTTGATTTTGGCTGAAAACCAAGTACCTGCTATCATAACAAGATGCATACTTCTGGTGCAGAGCAATTTTTTTTAGCTGATCCATCAGTTTGATCTTCAGGCACAATTATTTCCGCAATATCTGCTGAAACTTTCAACACTATAGCACGGATTGAGTAGAATGATTTGTTCTCAGGACAGGTGGGATTGCTTCACAAGTAGACTTTCGTGTTAATAGCTGTGACTGACAGCAGAATTGCACTTCACAATAGTTATTTCGTGGCTTACCCAACGGAGTTGGTTATAATTATATCAGAGTTATTGTCAGTCCCTCATTAGAAATAGCTTGGAGGCTGAAACCCTCAGTAACAGCAGTGTTAAGACACTGTAAGGCAAAGCACTCTGTTTGGAAGGACAAATAAGCTTCTCCAATTGTGCTAAAAGGCAAGATTTCTTCATGTGCATTCCTCTCCGTTGACTGAAATAAAGTAGGTATCAAAAGCTTTAAAAACCCTTAGAAAGGACTGTGATAGCTTGTGAATTGGAATAGTCCAGGAAGGTATTCTTCGCACGTGTTCCTTGTTATAACTCAGTCTACCAGATAGCAGGCCTTTTGCTCACCTTGCATTAGCTCTGAAGGTGTTGACATGTTGGACCTAGTAAAAAGTTGTAATAGTTAAAGACACAAGCCAAGTGAGAGCAAACTTGGCATCTCTCTTTATTTATCATGGAGTTAACCTCCAAAGAGCTCCACTGTGTACAGAAAAGCTGGTTTATTGAAATATTCCACATTAAATTAGGAAGAAAATGTATTTCCCTTTCAAAGAATATGCACTGCTTTCTTATTTGCTGCCATCAATCTTTTTTTCCTGTATGATTCTATGATATGTAGAGCTGTGGATGTTCCCCAAAATGCTCTAAATACTATTTTACCAAACAGGAGCTCATCTTGCCTGTTCTTAATTCTTTAGTCGTTACAGGAGGAAATAGTAACAATTTATGTGTTAGACCTGCCTAATAATTTGCAGTGTGAGAAAGACTTGTGACCTTTGCAATGAGAAGCTTTCATACTTCTACACTTGTTTGATATTTGGTAGGGGGAAATAGCTCTGGGGCTACAAAGCTGCCTTTTGTGTCACCCATTACGTTCCTTGTGCATCTGATGAGTTGTCACCGAAAGGAATATTTCCTTTTACTTTTGTTTCCATGAAAAGCTCTGGCAGCTTGCCAGGGTACCACTTGGATGCTCTGAGGTGTAAGCACTGCTGTTGCTGAAACAAAACTAGCAGTACATTCTTTACCACATCTTGGAGATACTGTAATTGGCACAAAAATGTTCCTGGGCCATCTCTGGCACATTTGAAGGATTAGGATTAGGGAAGAACAGGGCCATAACACACTTTCCATGCCAGAATTAAGTACTTGTCCCACTGACCTAATTACTTGCCCTGAAATGACATCACCTGGAGCTGTAGTCCATCCCAGTTTCTGGAAGAACTGGGAGAAGAGAAAGAAGAAGATGGAACCATCACTCTGTGCTCTCAAGGACATTAGCTGCTCTGCTGCTAGCTAATGTGGTACTTAATCTGTAGTTTATATAGTAAAAGAGTTGAAGACACAAGTGATGAGGAGGTAAAGAATTGATGATGAAAATGTGGTATATAAGGGTGGCAGGGAGAGGAGTATTTGGGAAGATAGTCTCTGAAAATCCTTACAGAAGCAGTGTAATGTTGGTAAAAAATTAATTCTAAGCTACTGATGTTGGTACAAGTTGAATTCTTGTGCTCTGTGGTACAATTGTTGATAAGGTTGCAGCCTCCCTACCTAGATGATTCCTGTCTTCTTCGGTACATAGGCTGCACGTGTAACTGCAAGGTTGCATACAGAATCATAAACCTGGAATTTCTAAATTCTTGGATGTGAAGTTCTGTAAACTATGAATTTAAGGTCTTTAATAGGATTTCACTGTTTCAAGTCATATTTTTGCTGCATGAGAGCACTACTTAGGGCCTTTGGTTTTATTGCCTCTCCCTGTATTAAATCTATTGCACCTGTGTTGTCAAGCTTAGCATTGTAATTTAAGTGTAATGTTGCAAGCTAAATGATGTGTCTAATGCACAGCAGAAGTGTGAAATCATATGATCCAGAATCTTCATTTAATGATGATATACTGAGGAGTAGGAATTTAAGTGAGAAAATAAAATATTTTGACAACCTAAAATACCTCTGTTAAGAGAGAAATGATGAAAGCCTGGCCCATTGCAGAGAATGACAGCTGATTTCAGTGAGCTCAGAATTTCAGTCAGTTAAAATTTTTAAGGTTGTATTAATTGAAATTAATTAAATTCTCAGCACAAGCATGAGAAAAGGGCAGCTTAGTTGAAAAGGCTAGGGTGAAGGCATACAGGTAAAAAAAAGTAAGGATAATGAATTTCATTATTAATTTGAATTAATGTGGTTTTGCAATTAAAAGTTTTGAATTATCTTGACCCTAGATCATGGCACAGGAGATAATGCACTTTTGAAATAAAATATTTCTCTTAGATACATGTTTGTCTGGCTGTAAGAATCCTTCAGATGACTGAGAAGTTTTGTTTCTGTCTACAGAACAGTCATCTTTGTGGCTTTACAGTGTAAATTCTTCAGTCAAGTTCTGTTGAGATGCTGTTTGTGAAAGATCCGTAAACATTACCTAACTTATCAGTGAGTGATAGCAAATTTCTGACCCTTAGCCCACTGACACCATATTTTGCTTCCCCTTGAAAAGGCTGTCACATGTAAATGTTTGACCCTGTTTTCAGTTCTCCATAGAAGGTATCAAATTTAAAAGGCTAGTAACCAATTCTTCCTCGACCTTCTGTTTTGCTGACTTAAGTTTAAATGAAGAATATAAAAATTTGGACCTTAAAGATGTTTCATCTTGAGTCAAGGCTATTGCTCAGTACATTGTCTTATTGTTTTAAATGGTCAGAGTATTCTTAAAGAATGTTTCAAAAATATCAGAACAAATACAGAAATGTGACTGTTGTGCCATAGAAATGAAAGAATACGTAAGCAGTTGTCTGCTTAATCAGCCCTATCATTAAAACAGCTATGTCAGCATCCCTTGGTACTTGCTCCTTGGCTACAGTGCTAAAGTAAAGCAGGACATGCAGGATTTTCTCAGCTGACCTATAAAGCTATTTCAGTCACAGGTATTAAAACTGGGACACGGACAGCCAGACAACGATTCTAATGATTTGTGCATGCAGCCATATATATGGGAAGTGTGTTTACCACTCAAGTGACCATCTGTAAAAGGCTATTTTTTTCTTTTTATAAAATTTTGTTGTAGTGGAGAAGTCTTGTTACAGTGGAAGGAATAGATTTGAATGTAACCTGAGCAAGCTGTTGGTTAGGAGTTGCTTCCACCCTTCTTTCCAGAGCCAGGGAGCAAAATTGTCTTGCACTTGGCTTCAGTGTAAACTTGGGAGTCTCCAACTCTTGGCAGGAGAAAAAAGCCCAGCAAAACAACACAGCTCAACAAACAGTACAAACCTTTCACCATAGGTCAGTCCTGAAGCCTAAGGGCAGTAGAAGACACTGTAGGAAACAGAACCATCCTTACAGGAACGGTTGTGTTACTCTGGTAAATTTACTAGAATCCTCCCAGGACATCAGATGGGAAAACATTTAGTACCCAGTGCAACTCTGTAGGACCTATGTGTCCCAGTTTTCAGTGGGTCTGGGACATAACAAGTGGATAGTGTCTGTAGTTTTAGCTTTGGCTCGAGAGCAATGAGAAAACTCACCCCCTTGATCATTAGTAGAGGGGGGAGCAGAAAGCCAGTTATTGGATCATTTTTGCCACTTATTTTGGTGCTTGCTTTTAAGTTTATTTATAATGAAATTGTTATACAGCATTGTAAGAAGTTCCTCTTGTGCCAGAGACAGATGATGTGCACTAGACTAATAATGTACTGTACCTGAAAAATACTGCTTGTGTGTTTTAAGCTTTGCCCCTGTCAGTGCCCACTTCTGAGGGGTAGTATGTCTTACTTGGAATAGATTTGGAATAGATGTAATAATCATGACATTTCTTTTAGGGATCACAAATTGAAAACATGAAATGGCACTGTATAGGGAACCTTTTCCATAGTTAGAGCTGAAGTTTGTGTTTAGTTGACTAATATGAAGAATGCAGGAGGTAAATACCTATTAAGGCTGTTTGTATTGATGAAGCTTTTAAACCTGCCAGAATTTAATGAGGCAATCCTGCTAGAAAAATGCCACATGTGGTAAACAATTACTGTAAATTATCAATGTTAGTAAAAAGAAAAAGGGACTAGCTAAACTTGGCAGAAAATCATTAACTGTGAGAATGGTTTCAATATGTGCCAAGGATGTGTTCAAGATCAGGTTACAGAAAAGATTTATGAAGGGAAGACCCTGACCTGCTTGTGCTGCATGTCTGCAAGGCCTTTTCCATCTGTTTAGTCTTTGATTACAGAAATTAAGCTCCAGGTTTTCTGTACTAATCTTTTGGGTAACTATATATTAGTTCTTTGAAGCTGAAGAGTATCTGGCAAGAAACGGAAAGGGTTGAACTTTGAACTATGAACTACTGGAGAATACAATGACTGGTCAGAGTTAAAGTGTTCTCATGCTTGACTTGTCCAATAATGCTATCCCATGGAAAACTTTAACACCAGCTTGGGAGTTACCAGTGTTTATTCAGATGTAGCATCCAGTTGGTACAATGTCTGTCTTTCTGAATCCTCAGAGGGTTCACAATGTGCTCTCCGTATGAATCGTGGGGTCAGGAAATGGGAATGTGTTCCTACAGTGGCTCTGCTGTCACACTGTTCAGATGATGAAGGAAAAAGAGTTTTAAAGTGTGCTGTGTCACATCAGGGAGATTTTCCCAGTTCAGCTTTGCTGTCAGTGAGAATACTAGATTTTTGGGGTTTTTTTTCTTTAAAAGGAGAAGGTCAGTCTGGATAGAACAGGAATGAGTGAAATAATGAGCAGTGGACCAGCCTCTCCCTCACAGTATGATGGATGGTGAGCACAGCAGAAAGCCATGAAAACCAAGAGAGCTGCAATTCCTTTGGCCTCTAGATAAAATGAAAATGAGTGAATAGATACTGTTAAGTGAAGATTCTATTCTTCAAATAATAAGCAATTTCCATTCTGGAGTAGATAATTTATGCCTACTACCCAGGCAGCGATTGTGATTAATATGCTGCATTAGCTGCTTGAGCAGATAAAATCTCAACAGCTTAAGATCTTGTTTTCATGCAGATAAGGCTAATAGAAAAATCAAAGGCAGATAAAACCTTGAGAATGTGATGTAATGCACAGAGCAAGTTATACCTTGTCAAAACTGTAAAGTCTGAATGAAATGTTGTCAGACTTTGCTGTAAAGGAGGTAGGAAGAAAGAGTTACTTACATATTAGGACACCCCAAGCTCCACACCTGTAATGTGATGGAAATGGAATTGACCTATTTTGGCAAAGAGAGTGCGATGGCTCATTTCTTCATTCCCTGCATAGAGAGCTGTGGGTTTTTTTCAGGACACCTTGTGTGTCACAGGCAGCATGGGCCAAACACACCACTGACAGGCAAGTGAGGTTTTGAGTCTCAGATTAGTAGCAGCAAACAAAGAACTTCTCTTGGTGTTTTCTTTAGTCTGAATCTAATAAACCAAACTCCAGTTAAATAATTTTTTATCTCTTATACATAAAAGTTAAATTGTTTTTTTTATTTATGCTATTAAGTTTGAAAAAATGTAAGAGTTTTCCCAGCGTCATGTAGTTTAACCTCAAGTACTATGTAAGTCTCCCCACTCTTTGTATTCAGCAGACTGTGCTTGTTATTCATCTGATCTCAACATCTTTTTCTGAAGTTATATCCCAGACACATATTTGCCAGTGTAGCAAATCCTTTTTTTTTTTTTTTTTTTCCCTCCTTGGGCTGATAACCACCTTCTCACTGACAAATTCACACTTTCGTTTTAAGATGCATAATAAAGCATTTGGGTCATACAGAACACTGAGATGGGTGGTGATCAGCAGTAAATAGAACAAATACATGTAATAGAGAAAATTCTTCTCTTGTAAATTAATGTTCTTGTCCACAATAGATTTAATCCAAAAATGAGGAATTTATGAAATAGAGGTGGAATTTTTTTAATTTCAGTAAAGCCTCAGTATGTAGAATCATGGAATCATAGAATCAGCTGGGTTGGAAGAGGCCTCCAAGATCATCAAGTCACACCATTCACCTGCCACTCTACTGTACCCCTAAAGCATATCCTCCAGTGTCAGATCCAGACACCTCTTAAACACTTCCAGGGATGGTGACTCCACCACCTCCCTGGGCAATCTATTCCAGTACCTGAACACCCTATATAATTATATCGTGAAGAATTTTATCTTGCTCTGGCTATACATGTCAAGAAATTGTACAAAAAAAACAGAGCGATGAAGTGCAGTAAATTTGCATGAATTCTCCTCCTTCTTTTGTAGATATTTGGGCAATTGGCTGCATATTTGCTGAACTGTTGACTTCAGAACCTATATTTCACTGTCGTCAGGAGGACATCAAAACAAGTAATCCTTTTCATCACGATCAGCTAGACCGCATTTTCAGCGTAATGGGATTCCCTGCAGGTAATTTATTTTCATTAAAGCATCAGACATAATGCTACTGAGTTGTTCTTTTTTCTAAAGGAAATGACTAGTTGTTTGTATAGGTACGAAGAAACTGTCAGTTTGATGGATTTGGAAGTGCTGACAATTATGGAACAATAGCACTGGCCAACAAACAGGAAGTCAAACAACTGCTGTTGTTATTGCTTCTCATATATTACTTAACCTACACATCCAGAATTGTAAATGCTTTTTCTTTTCTCCCCTCACCAAAGATAAAGACTGGGAAGACATAAGGAAGATGCCAGAATATCCAACTCTTCAGAAAGATTTTAGGAGAACAACGTAAGTGATGATAACAGAACAACAGTTCAGTGAATATAGCAGAGGCAGAAATTGGCTCCTATGCTCTGACTGTTTGGGGAGGGGCTTTTTGGAGCATTTGGGTTCTAACACTGTGACTGCTCTCCTGCTTGAGTTAGCTGGTTTGCTTGAATGGTGTTCTCTCCCTCATCTGCTTGTTAGAAACGTAAGCTGAGTGACCTCCTCATTTCTCTGGAAGGGATTGTCATAAGTGTCATTTAATCTGCAGCAGGCACAGACAAATGAACTTGCTTAACCCCACTTATATTACATGTTCAAGATAACTTCCTTCATTTTACGTGAGAAAGAGTAGGGAAGCACTGGTACTTCTGACAAGGAGATATGCAGAGACAGCGAAGTATTGCACAGAAATTTCTATGGAAGGTAATGTGTTCATTAGGTTGTGATGCAAAACTTGTCTGGGACCCGAAAGTGTTCCACTCTTGCTGTTTTCTGGTGTTTTTGTTAAACTAGTCAAGTGGTGGTGATAGATCAGAGCTTGTAAAGAGCCACACAGACTGTTCTAAGGCAGAGTACATGGATTCTGTTTCCATCTCTGCCATGGATTCATTACACTGGCTTTAGACAAGATACGAAGCTTATCTGTGCACAAAGCTTCTTTTGAAAATGCCTATGGGTCACCTCTGGAGTTGTAAATTAAAGGCAAGGCACAAGTCATAAATAATGGGGGCATTTTTGAGCTTGTGAGCTATAAAGACTCTATGGTTTGCTGCAGGTTGAAGTTGGGGTGACAGAATGGTAACCTAACTGCTCTGCCAAACTGTAACTGGGAATAGCTTGATAGCTTAAATGTTGAGCTGTTAAGAACTGCTGAATACTTTCTTTGGCAGAGTTACTTTAGAAAACTAGAGTATAAACTTCAGGCTGAGCTTCTCTGTCATATGTGCATGTCAATAGCTTATCTCTACTATAAAAGTTGCATGTTTCATGGAAATAATCTTTGCACAGTTGATACCACTCCTGTTGGTGAGAAGCACACTTTGTGTGTGCAACTGCTGGATAAATCTCTAACATGTTTCTGATAGCAGTTCTTTTTACAGTTTGCTTATTGAGGGCTGGTAAATGTTTTTGTGATCACTTCCATATTTTCAATGCAGTATTATTTCAGACATGTCTTTCTTTAACTGTATTTTTCAGATATGCCAATAGTAGCCTCATAAAATACATGGAGAAACACAAAGTCAAGCCTGACAGCAAAGTTTTTCTTTTGGTAGGTGCAACTTGAAAATTGCTGTGATGACAGGAATTAAATGCATTTCTAATGGTAATATCTGGGTCTGTTTACTTGTATCTCATTCTAATGAACTCCAATATCCAAGAAAGCTATTTATCACTAGCTGGTCATTTTTGAGATGTGTTTTCTTGAGATACCTTTATGCTGAGGGTGTGCTTAAACTGCTCGCATTGAAGATCTGAGAGTCTTCTCTAATTAAGATCTGCAAGGCACTTGTATACCCAGCCTTACCTTTAGGTCTGCTGTGCAAATAAGAGAGTGAGTATAATGTATGCCTTGATTTTGTCTTGTTTCAGAGAGCTAAAGAGCTCCCAAGAGCTAAAAGAGTTTTGTGAAGAAAGGGAAGAGGAAAGGAGAAATTTATTTCCTGTAATAATTTGCTGTTCTTTTTCTTCCCTCTGAGAGTAGTCCACCAGTGTTCTGGGGGTGATTCCAAACAAAATCCCTAAACATATATTTTGCTGGTTACCTAGTTGAATCATCCATTGTAGGCAAATACAGGGTTGCTCTGTATATGCCACATCATTTCTTGGATGGCCCTGTGATGACTTAGTGCTGTCTAAATTTAGGGATGAAATTCAAAGTGACTTTGTTAGTGCTGTGAACAGGGAGTCTCTGTAATGAGACTGTTAGTGCAGCTTGAGTTTCAGTGGTCTGTTTTCAGTTATGGATTCAGCATAGTGGTCATCTCTCTAGGTCCTGGCAAAGATGTGCTTCTTGACTGGTTATTAGCTGCTGGATGATGACTCAAATAGCTGTGGAAACAGGTTGGTCCCAAGTGAGTGGCAGGGAAGCATTCCCATAAAAAGTGTGAGACTTGAAGAAAAAAAGAATTAAACTTTTAAACCCAACTTACTGGGCACATGTTGGAATCACCCAGAGGACAAGTTTAACTGAAAAGATGTCAACTGTAAGAGATATCATGAGTTAGCTCCCTAAAACTACTTGTTTGTAGTTATTTTTTTGAGGTAACCTCCATCTTGCAAGGCGACTTCTGAAGACAACTGTTTTGGAACAGTCATTGATTACACTCTGTGCTAACGAGTACACAAAGTGTGGTGCGTAGGCATCAAGTAGACCAGTGCAGGATAGCAAGTGACTCTTGACAAAGAGGATGATATTATGCCATTTTGCTGATTGACATTAAATGATAAGAGCTACATGAAGGGCAGAATGTTTGCCATTCAGTAAGAGGCATCTGTTCTTTCTGTTCTGGAAAAGTTACAGGCATAGTATTTATAGCTGTCGTGTCAGGCCAGTGCAGCCTGCGAGTGAACAATCTTGAGGCTTACTGAGAAGTATGACTTTTGATAGTCTAGTATCTCTGCTGCCCTGAAAGTAAATTGTCTCCTGACATTCTTTTATTCATTTTCCCAGAGGTAACAGAAGCTACAGATAACCAAATTTCTGAAAGAAAGTTGGTTCCCAGTAGCATCACTGATAAGCAGGTTATCTCACTTGGAACGGGCAGATTGTATCCTCAGGGTTGAAAGGGGAATACTAAGGGAATAAGCAGATCATTAAAAGGTCCAAGGTAACTTCAGGTCTTGTGGTACGTTAGCCTTATCTTTGAGTAACAAAGAATTCAGATCATGTTTGGAGGCAGCTTGTGATGACAGTGTTAGAATGTCAGAGAACTGGTGGAGCTCTCTCCTAAGTGGTACTGCAGCAACCAGTTCTGAGGAGGGAGTCTGGGGGGCAAAGGCTGATGCTCTGTACTCCTCTGTCAATGGCAACCTCTGTTACCAAATACATGTTTGTCCCTGTAATCACTGTGGAGGAACTGGGGAGAATAAATTTGCATAAGTTGTAATGGTGTCAGAAGCTGCTAGAACTGACAAAAAAATTGCATGTAGGGAGAGGTGGTGATTTGAAGTACAGGTACTGAGTACCCAAACTGTTGTCTGTATTTATTGTATCATATGAGGTCACTGTGTAGAAAGCAAATAGCACATTAGAAGTTGGATTTGTTAAGATGCACAGGAAACATAGGGGTAAGAGTTATCTGACCACACAAAAATACAGTAAATAAGTGTGCCATGCAAACTCTGTGTGCAGTGCAGGACTATCTCGAGGTGTATCTCTAGGCAAGCAGCAGAAACCAGTTCAGGAGCTGGTTGCAAATGACCTGATAGGTGGAGAGACAGCCCAAATGGCTCTTTGTTATGGTGTCAGTCTCTTGAGGTCTGTGGGCCATCAAGTATGTGAATAAATAGAGATAGGAAGGAAGTGGCAAAAGGACAGAGAATTTTGAGACCTTATCTACCAAGTAAGGTTAACTACAACTATTGAGAAAGATGATTCCCTGTATCTCCTTTCTTGAGGAGGGTGAGTACTTTTACTGAGGCTGTTTACTGTAGTGTATATATAGAATATAGAATTGTATATCAGGTTTTTAATTTATCAGAACAGAAAGCCCCAAATACCCTTGCCAAAATCACATTGTTTTGCTGAATATCCAGGTAGGTTTTTTTGGAGCCCTCAAAGATAGAGTTTGAACTAAGGCGCCCTATGCAGAAGGAATTTTATTTTCACTGTTGGCTTGAATTAAGAGTATTGTGTGAGAGCAGGGTACTGTATAATGTAATTTGAGCACCCAAATTTCCTACTGTGAGTTTATCAGAATGTGATAAGTAACTATTTAAAATGGTGTGTTATCCCTATAATTCCTGTTTTATGCTGCTAATATATTGTAATCCTCTTTTATAGCGTGCTGCAGTGAAAAACCTTCTAGCTAGTAAATTTGATTGTTTTCCTCCTAGCAAGGAAGAAAGGTTACTGGGAAGGGTCTGCTCTTCCTCTTTCTCATTTTGGTACCAATTAGAGTGGGTTGGGGAGCTGCATGAATAGCAGGGTGCTCTGACTCAGGAATGTTGCCAGTGCAAGAAATGAAGACTTACAGTTTCCATCCCTAAAGTGATGTGAAGAGGCCTGGCCATGTTCAGTCTGTTCTGACTCTCTTCCTCTTGTACAGAACAGTATAAAAGCTATGCATGTGCCACAACAAAAAGCCATTATTTAGAAATGATGCTTTATGAGCCTGTAATAGATGAGTTTAGTGTTACTTTAGCACTGTGGTTCAGCCTAATACATTTAACTATTTCTTACATGAGAAGTATGTCACAGCCATAGTGTTTTGATGGATGTGCATTGTAGTTCTTGGGAACTTCACTGAGCAAGCAGTGCTAACCTAATTTTGCCACAAATAATATAACAAGCTTCAATCCAAGACATACAAGTCATGCTTTGAAAAATGATAGTTTGATAAGCTTTTTGCTGTTTTTCATGTTGTGCTTTGCAGCTTCAGAAGCTTCTCACTATGGACCCTACCAAGAGAATTACCTCAGAGCAGGCTTTGCAGGACCCCTACTTTCAAGAGGATCCTCTGCCTACATCAGAGTATGTATTCCCTCTTTTGTGCATATCAGGGGTGTCTTCTTTCTGCTAATCTCTGAAATGACATGACAGTTGAAAAAATTGAGTATCTGCCTGTGTCCACAAGAAGTAGTAGCTCAGGCATGCTCAGTATAAACTGTGAGTGTAGTACTGAAGTGTCTGTATCTACTGGTGCCAGAACTGAGTGGTCATGAAAAATAACCCGGTGCTGCACTAGTGTTGTAATTCTGAACATACTACTAAAGCTAGAGTGACAATATTATTGTAGTATTTAGAGAATTAATCTGTACCTTCTTCTGCCTTCCCCAGCTTCACAGAGCCCTGTTCTCCATTGCTTGCTTTGGTTGGGGCTCTCCCTAGGACTAGGACAGTTCTCTGACCTGCGGGCCCTTCCCATGCCCTCTTGCCCAGGGTAACAGTATGAGAAGAGAAAAGTGAAGAGAGAAACAGCTGCCTAAAATCCCACAAATCCCTTGTTCAGAAGGCTTGAGAGTACAGAATTTATATTTTATTGTCATGGAAAAGTACAAATTATATATTCAATTCCTACTGGCAGACTTTCCTCTTCCAGTTTCTCTTGCCAGTTTTCAGAAGCATGGTGATGCATGGCATTATGATCTGTAGGACCTGGATGCAGGGAGACTTCTGCCTTGGCTTTTGCTGTTACCTCAGCAGACAACACTAAAAGGAGGGAACAGTCACTGGAGTGCAAAGACTCACTGGAGTCTAGCTGAGGCTAGTTGGGGTTTTTTTATTTCTTTTTCCGTTTGAAAAACAAACACTGCATAGCAGCTAGATTAGAAACTGTTTACCCCTTTTAAAAATCATGTCTTGTTGATTGTATTCTGAATGTTGGCACAGAAATCTAAGAAATTGATATTGGTCAAGATCTACTAGTAATTTTCTGTTTAGTATTTATCTGATACTATCCTCTCTGGAGCTACAGCTCCCCATGGATTACAGGACAACATTATGATTAAGTCTCTGCCATAAACATTAAGGCATGTTCCAAATCCTATTAGCCATCTGAATTTAAAAGCTATCTGTTTTTCCCTAAACAAGACCTGAGAAACTAATTGAAAAGAACTCTGCAGTTGTGATTGGCAAATAGACTTAAGCCTGCTGTAAGCCAAGGCAGCTCATAAGACACTAATACTCTTATTCAGTGAGCCATGCATGTTCCAGCTAGGTGTTGTGAAACCTCTGACACTGTGTTCATTTTACCATCTGGATCAACAAGTGGTCGTTCTGGCATTCCGGCATGTTCAACCATGCCACGATTTCTAAACGACAGCCTCATGCCAACAGAAAAGAGATCTGACATTACAATCAGCACCTATCTTGGGTGCTCACACTGCCACTCGCTTGTGGAAACAGGAGTCATGAAATGCAACGAATTGAGTTGTGTTATATGCACTTGTTTTTAGCATAGTGTTAGGTACATGTATGCCATATGTACGTATTTATGGAGTGTTTACTGCTTCCTGTGTTTCAGTGTGTTTGCTGGCTGTCAGATTCCATATCCTAAAAGAGAATTCCTCAATGAAGATGAACCTGAAGAGAAAGGGGATAAGGTATAATAAACTCTTTTGGTTTTTTTTACTTTTAAGTATGCAATAAGAAAGCATCATGGTGCTGCCTAATGAAACATGAAGATCTAACCAAAATTGTGTTTGCAAGGCTCACTTAAAACTGTTTCCCAAACAGATGAAAAGTGTCAGATGACCTTGGGGCGTCTCAGGTGGTGTCACCAGTGCAGTTTTCCCTGACCTGTGGGGAATGAGCTGGACGGGTTATTGTGTCAGCAGCAGGCTGCTTTCAGCTGCTATCATTCCAAGAGACCTTGCTACCTCCTCCAGCATTGCATGATGAAAATACATTGTGAGCACATGAAAAGAATGGTATTTTCATTGTATGACTGGCATACATCCAGCCATTTGAAAGTAGTTGGCTGTCGGGGTCTCAAATAAATCGTGGCAGCCTGCTTCTGGCACTACATCAGAACATTTAATCCATCTGCACAGTTTCCTGATCATGTTTTAAGGGCTCTCAGACAAAGGAGTAATAAGGACTGTGAACTGTTCTGGTAGCGACAATCTGCTCTGAATATTCTCTTTTCTCATAGCCCCATAGACATGGGCAAGAACTTGTTTGTGTGCATAGTATTTTTTGGTGTGTTTGCAACATAATCTGATCTGCTTTGTGCATATAGCTCAGCTGTGCTACGTGACACAGTGATGGTCCCATTGTGCTGTGAAGGATGGACAATGGTGCTATAGTGTAGGAAACAGCATGTTATTTGCACTGAACAGTGTGCAGTGAGACACCAACTGTAATGTATAGCTAACAAGATGTGAACAGAACAGTCTTCAACTGTAATTATCTGAGGACTGTGTGAGAAGGACTGTTAATCTTTTGGAGAAACCCTTTGACTGCATCTTCTGGGGGTTTTTTCTGCCTAACATGGCAAACTATTTGAGTTTAAAACTACATTTCAGGGAGCTGATTTTGTTATCAGAACTGATATTGTAGATTCTTCTGTACTGAGAACAAGTGGTAGCATCCAGTATTTTTGTGTCCAGATAGTTTTTTCAAAGAGAGGAAACAGACCCCTGAGCAAAAAGAAAATTAAAGTCATGATACGGATTTGATTGTAATTTAGTTACTAGTTTTGCTTCCACTCTCACAGCTTCAAAAACAAGAAGAAATCTTATGAATTAAAGTTACTCTGGGTTTTTTACTTTTGAGTCAGTATACTTAAAAGTAAGTATCTGTTTTTCCTGGGAGTGTTGGGAGGATGGTGACAATGGCATGTTTATATTCAAAACAGCCAATATATAAATGGTCTTTGAGATTGTTGAGGACAGTCACATACTTATGCACACTCCAAATTAAACTTCTTTCAGACCATTTAGGTAATATAAGTCACCATTACTCATTGACTGTGTTCCCACAGTGTAGAAAATTTGCAGGTAAATGACATTCTGAAAGTTGAATCTCTGCCATGTTTTGTTGCTATATGATGTTATTGCAAATGAAAGGGTTGTTTGGGTTTGGGGTTTTTTTATTACTGGTTTGTTTTTAAAGCCATAAATATATGTATAGTCCTTTGGAAACCTGGAGAAGTTCTCTGTTTATTTGGAACTTGCATCTGAATTGAATAACATTTGGCATAAGCAGCCGTTCTTTGAAATGCTTAATCGTTAGTCAGCAAAGCCAAAATGAGGGTTTGCAAAGCAAAGTGAAAAGATTCTGTTCTCATTCAAATTCTGCTAGACAAGTTTCTGCTGGGTTTGTTTCTAGGTGGGACTGAGATTTCATTTTGGTAATTGTGCCTGAGAGGTGACATGTGGCAATATGTTGTGAACTGTAGCCCTGTTACAAGTTCATTTAGGAACCACCATGGACCAGACTGACCCAAGGACATTTGGAATTCTACCACAAATACTGCCTTAGTTATTGGTGTTTATTTGTATAAGTGAAGCTCAAGCTATTATGAAGAGAAAAATTGCTTCTTAATAATTTTTTTCTTACAAGCTAATTTGATTTACTTTTTAAATTACTGAAGTTTAAATCTCCTGGGAAGCAATCTGACTGTGATGGGATCTGAGGACTACAAGCAGGAGGATACATTATTGGTTTTGCTAAGTGTGAAATGGAATTGCAGTCCACCTCTAAGTCCTTGAAGATGCAAGGCTTTTTTGCAATCTTAAATGAACACATCATTGCGAATTTCCCCTGAATGTATCTTGGGAGACCTTTGTGATGAATGGCAGAGATACAGATATTTTATGTTATTTGTCTGAGGTAACTAAATGCCTCATGGTGACTGGGGACATCAAGAATTTTCTGCTCTTGGCAACTGGTTGTCATGATTTCTGAGGAGCTAATAAAGTGAGGTTTTTATAAAAGCCTGCCATATTAAAGCTTTGATCATTATATAAGTAGATATTCTAGGAAAAAAACTACTATCCTGGAATGTTCTTTAGAGTTTACTGGAGGGAAAGGTAGTAAGGCTTTTTAATTCAAGCCATGTCAGCTGTAGTTTTTTTCCATGATGAGCAAGTGACATACCTCACATTTGGAATGAAATTGCTTTTCTTTGCAACTGTCTTATGTGTTTTAGTGCTCTGATGGAGGAGCCATCCCTGGTGCTCAAAAGTAGACAAATGGGTGTTCTTTCCCAGACCTGTCTCACCACAGAGGGCAGAGCTGCACTCTGCTGGTTTTCTGGCCTTCCCTCCACTTTGCTAATATTCTTTGTAGCCCTCTGAAGCCAGAACAGTACAATATCTTTTGCTCCTGTGTTCTTCTTTTTAACCTTTCTCTCCCTTTCATGGCACTTTTCTCTATCTCTCTTCCTGCAAGGTCCCAGTGTCATCTTAATTATCTGGCTTTTCTTCTTCTGCTAGTCTTCTCCTTCCTGTGCCAGATTCTTCTTTTAGCAATTTCCTCCTCTTTTGTATTTAACTATTTGTCTCTGGTCACTTTTCTGCTATTTCAATAAGAATTTCTGACCCTGTACCTTGCACACCATGCTGGCCCCTATTCCCAGCGTAGCAGTCTTTGCAAGGTACTTAAAAGCCCAGGAGAGCAAAACGGTAGTGAAACCTGTTTCTAGTTTTGCCACAGAATTTCCTCACAACCTGGAAGAAATTTCTCTGGTCTCAGTTTGCTTACCTTTCTGTCAGTAATGCTGCCAATTCCCTTTTGGGTTACTATCACGTGGAAGTTTTAAAGTTGGTTTTGTCGGAGTGAACGAAGCTGTTGAAGCACTTAGAATACTTTACTGTGGTTCACCATGTCTGCCACTGAGCACTAGTGAAATTTTGGGGATTTCAATTTAGTTCATTAGACAATTACTGCTTTTATAAGTTGTCCCTTCTGAGCACTTGGCTAGCTGTAGGAGGCACTAGACTGTCCTTCCAGTTTTAGTCCAGCTTGCTTTGTTAAAAAACAAAACACCCACAAAAGGGATGCCCCCACAGGGTGTGCAAGAGTGAACTGAGGACAAACTTCTCCCAACACTCAGCCTTGCTGTGCTTTGCCCCAAGCAGACGGGTCTGTCTCCTTCTCGGTGACACCGGGGTCAGTGACTCCACAAAGCTCACAAACCTAGTACATATTGAGTGACCTTGTCATGTCACTTCTTCCCTTAGAATCAGCAGCAGCAGAATCAGCATCAGCAGCAAAC
>NW_008674060.1:109901-137488 GCF_000695815.1 Acanthisitta chloris | reverse complement strand
TTAAAATATTTAATATTAAAATTAAATATTAAAATTAAAATGGGAAGAGATGAAGTTCCATGATTTATTCCTTCCTTTCCCAATGGGATGGATTTATAGTGACTGCTGTGAAAGGATCTGTAAGTGACTGGGCATGTCAAATGAAGGTCAAGGTGGAGAGTCAAGGAGTGCAGCCACCTGTGGTATATTTTCTGGTCATGAATGGTTGAGGAGGTAGAATTTGAACTACTGAAACTTCTCTTTATTTCAGAATTGTCATTGTACATAGAAGCCAGGTACCCTTCACAGAGGTCATGAGCAATAGCATCCTCATGCTGTGCTCTCTTTGGTGAGAAGATGCAAATTTTGCATACAAACTGCTCAGCAACTCCCCCACAGCGGAGTGTGCTTTGAGCAGGACTTGGCAAAGTGGGAGGAGACACTGCCCTTTCATCACCCTGATTTTTGGTTATAGAGGTGAACAGGAGATGCAAGTTCAAGCTCAGTTCCTGAAATTCAACTTTCTAGTGTTGCTCCCCCAGGCCCAGCATCAGAGAAAATCAAGGGGCACTGATTCTCCAGCCTTGACTTCCAGCTGCCACTGTCTAAAAGCATCATGCTATGTCTGGGAAACATTCTTCCTATTTCTTAATCTCTTCCCTGTTATTTATCAAACCCTGCTGGCTATAGAATTGAAAGGGACTAGCACTGATCTTGTTGCAGTTCTTCAAATGTAGTGGATTTTGAAGTGAGCAGGCATGCTGCATTGAGTTTCTGCATTCTGCTGGCCATCACCATTCCTGGGAATCCTACAGCTTTCTCTGCTGTTTCAGAATAGAAAGGAGGGCTGGGAGGGAGGTCAGGAAGGTGGCACAAACCCACCTTCCTGCTCCAAGGCAGTAACAAGCCCTCCTGAACAATTGCTGTTGGATGTTGGTCCAATCAGTCCTTGTTAAGCTCTACAAAGGTGATTGCTCCCAACACCCAAGCCAGCCTTGAGAGCAGTTTCCCTTGCAGTCATTGAATAATTAGTTCCATACTTTAATTTGCATGAGTCAGTCTTTATCTTTTATCCAGTAGTTGTTATTGTGCCTTTATGATATACTGAATAGTCATTTAGCACTTGATATCTTCTCCCTCTGAATATATTTATGTGCTTTAGTCGAGTCACTTCTGGGTAGCCTAAATAGATTTTGATAAGTTAAACAAATCTTTCTGCTGACGTTGATCACACAGATTGGATTTGAAGCATAATGATATCATTCTAATCAGCCCATGAGGAAGGAAAAACAACTTTTTTTTCAAAGGCAGAGTCAAACATAGGATTGCACATCCAGTCCTTGCTATATCATCAGGTATTCCAGGGAGACTACGTTTGTCTAGACTTTTTATAGCTGCCCTTAAAAAAGCATAAACCAAAAAAAAACCCTACCCAAAACTAAAAAAAAAAAGAACTCACCTTCCTGTGTTTTAATCTGAGATTGGGGAAAAATTGCTTTTACTTGACCCTGACAATGGGTCCGACCCAACTCAGCTGACAGGTTATTTCATGGCAGACGAACTGACTTAATTCTTAAACATTCCTATAAAGGAATGGGTGAATTAATACATGGTTTCAGTCAGATCTGTGTATGTATTTATAGCATAGGGCCCTGTCTTCTCCATTAGAAAGCTGATCTGTTTATGACATCATATTTGATTCGCTACATAAGTTGGACAGTCTCTCAAGGTTTTCCATTTGAAATGCCTGAAATCTGATTTAGCAAATTTGTTGCATTGCAGCTCTGGCTGCAAAGGTAATCTCTTGTGAAGCATGTGTAACCTCTCATGGAATTGGTGTGCAACTGAACATGTACCTTGTGCTTTTCTTAGAGGGAAAAGATGTGGTTTAGAAAATTTACTTCGTTATTCTCTACTGCTCCCATTTGTTTGAGTTTGGGGAAAGGAGGGGGAGAATTACAGTGGTTCTTACAACCTTACATTTTTATTTTCCAATTGGAATAGCTACCAGGTGACAGCATTATCAGAAGCAGAACTCATTTGTAATGTTTGCAACACAAAGATCCACCCTGGGTGATTTACAAATAAATGATGTCCTAAAAGAGAAAAGAAATTGCTTTCATGGGGTGATGAGTTTCAATAGTTTGAAATAATTGTAGTTAGTAAGGGCACTGCTGCTGATTGCTGCAATGGGTCAGCATTCCTGTTGCAATAACACTGAGAAACGAAGCTTCAATTATAAGTCCAATCTACAAGCCACTTCAAATAATTGAAATATTTCCCTTGACTTGAGTGGACTTTACTGTGCAAACAAGCTCCATGCCACTCACCCAGGAGCTATCGCTGCTGAGCTCTGCAGGGGGGGCAGAGTAATTGGGCTTTTTGCATTGGTTTTTGCACTTGGCAGGTCACAGAATGGGGTTCAGACCCAAAGTGCAGGTCTCAACAAGATCTGCAGTCCTGAAGACTTGAGAGACTGCTGCAGCCAGTGTGCTCATTCATTATAATCATGTAGCATCTTGTAAGTTCTTCATCTGCCCATTCGTGTAGTGGCACTTCATTCTAGTGGAAGTGACAACATAATATGGAGAGAGAGATGAGTTAGAAGAAACAGCTCTAGAGCTCATTAAAATTTCCATGTAAGAAAAAAAGAATGAAGACATTTATTTGGCAGTGTTAGAATTGCTGATCAGTTTGGGGGAATTGCACAGACTGAGTAAGAAGAAATACTCCAGGGTGAATTCCCAAGTAGATTACTGAATAAACTCAATGGCTGGAAGTTAAAATCTGCACTAAACTGTCCTATTTCTGTTTTCTCCTTGTTCTTTCTAATACATGGACTTACTGTAGGTTCAAACATCATGTACCATTCATTAAACTTTCTGTTAATGGAAGGATCTCTTTCATAACCTTGATGGGATGCATGTAACCCCAGTTGAAGGCTGGGAAAGTGAAGGAAACCAATAGAGTTCTGTTTTGCATAAAATTAACAGTGTGGAATTTAAGTGACTGCCTTCTGTACACAATTTAATTATTGGAAGCACAACCCCCTTTGAAACTGAGCCCAGGACACACGTTCCTCTGTAAATGAATGAGCATTGTATTCCAGTGTAATGCACTGGAAAAGACTCTAATGAAAACAAGTTGCTCACCCTAAATTCATTTCCCTTAGAGTAGTTCCTGTAAGTGATGAACACTGGAAATCTTCTTCCAAGAAATTTGAATTGAGCATTGAGTACAGCACCACCAGGATATTCTTCTTCTGTCTATTGTATCCTCCCTTCCCAATCACTCAAAGAAACTGGCAGTTTTGCTTTACTTTGCAGAAAGTTTGTGCTCTTCATAGGAATGAAAAACAAACAAACAAAATAAGGAAATGTACCTGTATGGTCAGGAGAAAATGTCATTAACTGTAATATTGTTTCAGTTTCTTTCCATTACTTCATTAGGGAAATTAATGTTCCATTTCAAGTAAAAGTGCAGTTGCAAACAGGGAGTCATGTTTCTTTGAACATAATCCAAAGAGCAGGGCTGTTTTTTGTGCCTTTTATTTTTATTTTTCCAAGGACTCAACCAGGGCTTGGAGGTCTCCATAGTTCCTTTTTTTTTGTTTGGTTTTGTTTTTTTCTTTCTTTGCTTTACTTGTTTTTAGGATTTAACAACTTTGAATTCTCATTTTTCCCATTCCTTTGGTTTTGCTTATTGAACCTATCAGTATTTGTGATCTATTTGTATACACTTGAGTTATCCATGAAATCAAAAATTCAGTGAAGAATTTGCTCAGACGTTTGAGTACTTTAAAATAAAAAAAAAAGGAAGGAATTTTTTCTCGTAGAAGGTTGTTAATCTTGATCATTTTTTTAGCATGTCGGAGACACATACTACATGGGTTGCTTTTAAAAAGTCCATTAATGGTTCTGGGGTCTTTGCCTCCTTCAAGCCTATAAATCCATTTATCCAGTCCCAGATGTTAACACCTTTCTATTACACTTTCCTGACATAATATAGGAAATAAAATATGTGGCTCTAAAGAGATACCCTAGCCTGAAATTGTGGTGTTCTGCCCCACTCACCTAAGAGCTCACACATGTTTTAGGTGATGATCCTGCTTAGAGATTTCCAGCATAAAAACCCTTTGTCCAAGTGTAGATGATGCCCTTGTGATCCAGTGAATCACAATGCAGAAAATGTCTCCTTTTAGTGTTATGATTAAAGCTCAAAATATTCCAGAGACTTGCAAATGAAGAACACCAAAAACAAATGCTACCCATTTTTAGCTGAATTGTTGAAATCCCTTGGGTTTGCAGAAGCAGAATACAAATTTCTCAAATACTCAGCTCCTCTTCCATTAGCTCTTTTGCTTTTTTACATTTTCTCCAAATAGAAGAGGTGGAGGCATATGACAACTTTTAGAATATATGTTTAGAATATGTCTCTTGGAGCATTTTAGCTGAAGCCTGGGCAGAAATGCATTTTCTCTGAAGGACTGAAATGATGAGTTAAGTGAAAGAATTTGGATCAATATGAGATGAATGCTTGGTTTGTGCTTTCTTTTGCTGTGTTTTGTTTTTCTAATAGGAATAAATCAGAGCTCACAAAATGACTGACTGGAATAGGAGCAAAAACAAGCACAGGATTCAGGGGATTGCCTCCAGTTCCCTGCTGTGATTTTACCCTTTTGAAAAACCTATCCCTCAGTGTATGCAGGTTTGGGTTTCTCATTTGCCAACCATCAATAGCAATTCCAGGGTGTGCTGAGGATATGCACAGTGTGGACTCTTGCAGGCTTAGCTGTATGGAAGGAAGGAAGGTTACAGATATTCCATCATTTCAGCTCTGTGTTTGTGCATTCTTTCTACTGAGGACATCTTTCATTAACTGTCCTGCACTCTCCAGTGGCTTAGTGGCCCTGTATTTTATTTCCTCTCTGTGCAAGAGGCAGACAGGCTCATGAAAAACACAGTTGTTTTTCATAGGAGGCTCTAGCTGCCATGCTAATGCAAACACTCTGAAAGCCTTATCTGCCCTGAGAAGGCAACACTGCTTTCCAGTGAGACTTCAAACAGCATCATAAACTGTTTGTTTCTCACCACAAGACCCCTTCTACCTTTTGAAAGCCTCACTAAAACATTTTCTGTGTTTGAATTTCCAGATTCCCTACTTGAGGGAAAAGGATCGAGGCAGAACATCTCTGTAGTAAACTGTTTCAAGTGAACTTTTCAATTTCCTTGCAAATGCATGAATTGGCTACCTCAAAGGAAGCTCCAGCAAGAAATCTTATTCCTTCATCTTCTTTCTTCCTTTCCCAGTAAAGAGGAGGAAAAGGAAAAAGGAAGTATAAACCTCTCATTTTCTTTCTCATATTTACTGGGCCTAGTGATATTGCTAGAAGCATCTTGAAATTTCTGAGCCTTTTGATATTCAAAAGTCCTCAGCCCAAATTTCCAAACCAAGGAAGAGCTCAAAAAGTTTTGACATGAACAGTGAATAGATACAAATAAAAAGATTCAAGATATAATCATAATAAAACCATGGTATAGGCAGGATTCTAAATTACTAGGCCTCAAACAGGTTCTCCACAGCTCTGGGGACTCAGTGAAAACCTCTGGAGGAAAAGCTCAGAAGAGCTTGTGGCTGAGATATTGCATCTTACTCTTTTTCTTGGTACTGCTAGAAATGAGATGCTGAGTTAGAGCCTAGCACTCTGCTGGGATAGTAATTCCTTTAGACTTGTGATTCAGAAGTTAAAATGACATAATCAAAGGTAATATACTGAGAAAACAGGGGCTACAGCTTTTATTGTTCAGTACAATACCACTTAATGCCAGAAATAACTCATCCTTGTGAACAAACCTCTATCATTCACCTGCATTCCATGGTGTGTTCAGCAATCATTTTTATTTGAATAGAGCAAATAAAACCAGGAGATCTGGGATCAGGTCTTAGAAAACGAAAGCATTTTCTTTTTCTAAGCATCTTTGCTTCCAGCTCATGCAAGTTTTGTTTGGTTTTGGTTTGTTTGGGTTTTTTAACAAAGAGGTTCCAATCCTGTAGTCTAGATTGGATCTACCACAGCAACTTCAGAAGTTCTGCTGGGAGCTCCTCATGCTCCTCTTAGTCTGGAGTCTGTGTTCCCTCCTAGCTGCAATTTTTTAGGGGTGGGATGGGGTGGGCTGGAATGTCCTGTGAGATGGGAGAAAACCAGGTATTTGTTCACCTGCACTTCAGCTGTTTCCTGTGGCTTGATGAGAGGGTAGAAGCTATTTATTAGCCAGATCTACACTCTGCTTCTATCAGATTTTTGAGCACCGTTGGCTTGACACTTTTAAATTGCACTATGTATGCATTTTGGAGATTTACTCTTCATGTGAAGCTATGATTAGGGAAGGCATTTTAAATATAGGATGCATCAGAAAAATGTTGTTCTGGAGGCAGAAGTGCTCCATTTTCAAAACCTGGTGATACAGGATGACAGGATAATAAGATCCCTTCTTTGCATGATTTCATTGTGAGCTCTCAGAAAACATGTTTCATTTCCCAAACCTCTCAGAAGGTCTGCAAATATCTGCAGCTGGAGAAAAGGAGAGTTTGGTCCTGCTGCCATGATCAGAGGGGGCTGAGCAGACAGGCAGAATGTGCCGCTATCCATCTTCTCTCCACTGGCTTGCAGCTTTGGCCAGGTAATTATTTTTTGGTCTGGCTGCCCCAGAGACTGCTTTAACTATGATGCTTGTATCCAGCTGCAAGAGGATAACAAACAAATAAATAAAAGTCAAAACTAGTGAATCTGAAGGAGCTGGAAAAAAATATCTCTTAGCTTCATGTTCACGGTTGACGGGGTAACATTTTACAATGTTTTCTCAGTTTTATGGTTATGTGTGTCTGGTTACTGAAGTAAGGCTTGATTTGTGTTTTCCCAAAGGTCCCTTCCAATGGCTGTAGTACCTCATCATCTCTTGGCCCTTGCAATTTTTAGAGAACAGCATCTATAAGAAATGCTCTGGGTTTCTAGAAATGGCTCATGCAGTAAAGACTTGCCAAAATTGGGCTGGAAAGAGGGACTTGCTGTATACAACTAAAGCCAGTGGCTTAGGAACTATAGTCCTCTTCAGCAAATATCTCCTTGTGTGTGAAATCAGGTTAAATTCAATTTAGCCTGATGCACTTGTGGATGGCAAAGCCCATAAGGATGATACATAACCAATAAATTAGCTGCTATGGGAATAGTAGCTCCTAATATTTGTGATTGTTTGAGGGTGATAGGTAAATACCATTTAGGTATCTGAACCTAGAAATGGGTATGTTTGTCACTGAAAATTGAGAGGTCTGTGGATTTTGGACTTTTATGTTGCAAAATAATTGAAAAGAGTGTGTTGGTAGGAGGTAAAACCTTGCTAAACTCAAGTTCAGAGAACTGTAAAAGAGGAGAGATGGAAAACACTCTGTTGTGAGTATAAAGCTGGAAGCTTGTGCCTGTTTTCTTTCTACTCCCTGAAAAAAAAAAAAAAAAAAAGGAAAAAAAAAAAAAAAGAAAGAAAAGCAACACACAAGAAGAAACCTCTATCATGAATTACCACAGGATTGACACTGACTGTTGTTTTTCTTGGAAAATGCAGATTGCACATTGATTTTCTGTTCATTACAGGTATTAGTTGGTATATTTAACAACCTATAATTAAGCTGTATTCACCATGCCTCTGGTTAACAAAAGAGGTAAGAGGCATGTTTTTACACCAAAACCTTGCTTCTTTAGAGTGTGTCCAGCACAGATGATCTCAGTCAGGGAGAGACACAACCCTAGAAAGGAGCTGCTTTAGCACTGGATGTCATAAAGGAGAAGTCAGAAGGAAAGAAGAACTTTATTCTTGTGCAAATTTACTAGCCCTTATGGCATAGAACACAAAGTACCTAACTCTTCCTTGATGTGGAGGAAAATATCCTAGAACTAGAAAGTCAAATTATTTTCTTGTTCATTTAGTACTTGATACTGGTTTGGAATCTGGTCCCAAACCAGGTTAAGTGCTCACTCATGTGATGGAGGTATTTGAACTGCTGGACACTGATGTTGGACCACTAATCTCTTTAGGTGCCCAAAGTAGAAAGGTTCTCCTCACAGAATTGAAAAGGATTTGAATCTCTGGCTACATTCTACATCATCCTGACCTGTGATACAGCATTACTAGAAGTGTTTCAGGAGATGAGTGATTGCACAGCAGGAAGACACAGTCTCATGAGACATTAGGAGATAAGGGCAGAAGGTAGGAGTAAAGGCAGAAGGTAGATGTAAAGCCACGTGGTTAATTTACTTCAGCTAATAGATTTCTTAAGATACATTTCAGTTTGTAAAAGGATTTATGCAAGAGGAGACACTACAAAAGGTGATTTAATAGATGGCCTCAAAACAGATGGAGACATGGAGAGACTGGAGAGTGGAATGGAAAGGAGGAGGTGGCACATTACACCAACTTTAGGTCAGACTCTGTCTCCCCAGGAGAGAGGGTGTAAGCATGTAATCCTAAAATCCATGTGTCTTGGTTGTACCTCTCCATGAATAATAGGAAGTAAAAATAGGAATCTGCTCTAGCCTTCAGTCTGAGAATTTAGTTCTTAATTCCTGTGTAGCAGCCCATGCCTTTCATTCTGGGGACTGATTGTTCAGTCTCATTTGCCAAATGAAATACCAAGTGTTCATAGCATCTGAGAGAAGATAGACATAGGCTGGAGGAACTGTTAGTCTCCATTTTCCTCCAAGAAAGTTGTTGGGCTTTTTTTAATATGATGAATGAAATGAAATGAATGACAATATTAATTAAAATGTTTAATGCTAACTTTGGCTTGGATACTGAGGCAGACTTAAGCATCTGCTTTAGCTGAAAGTACATGTGTCAAAAGATTCTTCTGTGCTGCTTTTATAACTCTATCAAGGAAATGAAGTTCTGCTGGCACCCTAATTGCTGCATGTTTGTGAAGGCTAATAAGTGTGAGTTTCCTTGTCTCCCTGGGAGATTCCTTTCCATGCTGATAACTGGCAATAACTGGTGTGCAGGACACATTTGCCTTTTCACTTCAAAATGTGCCCTCTCCAGCACCTCTTGCTCCTGCTTCAGTTGGAGTTTATAGAAGGAAAAAAGTGTGGGGTTTTTTTCAACCTGAAAGTATTCAAGGCCATCAAACTCCTCTTGATCAGAGCAGCACTTTTAGTTTTTGTCCCAGATGTGTGATAAATCCCTGTGGACTTAACCCCGATTCCGAATTGCCATATAGAGAGCAAGAGCCTTTTCTCAGACATACTCTAAATCTATCTCCCCTGATCATTACTGATTTGAGAGTCTGATATTTCACTGTCATCTCTACTTGAGATGATTAAGTCTCTCAATCTTTAGTCTAAAGGAACTGATATGAACTACTCTGACAGGACAAAGTCTTCCCTCTTCATCTCTCCTGCATTTCAGAAGACGTCTGAAATGAGCTGATAAATGGGATTTCAGATGATGGAAGAGACCAGTCAGCAAAGCCTGTCGTGCCAGACTCCCTCAATCTCAAAGGTTGCAAAGATGCTGACTCCTGGCAAAGTTTTATAGACCTTGGATGACTAAGCAAGCTTCATTAACTCAGATTTGACTAATTGCTCATTAAAGGAAAACAAATAGAAACAGAAAAACTCAGAGCCAGCAAGCCAAATGCTGTGAATAGGATATAGAGAAAATAGCTTGAAAACCAGTTTCAGGGCATGTATGCAACCCTGGTTTTATTTGCTGCTGTTCACATCTTTCCTGCTACTGCATTTATGTCACTGAAGGACTGCCTATCAGCCATAATTTTCACAGCTATTCCTTTGTTATCCACTGATTGTGCCCTTTTTTCTTTTCTTCATTCTCTTATTTAGACCATTTCAGTAAGAAGGAGGCAACAGAAAAATCTCATCCCCCCTCTGAGCAACACCTCACTGGAATTTGAAAAAGATCTGGAGGATGGAAAACAGATAATCAGTGTAATCTAGCTGCAACCTGATTTTCTAGTCATCATTGGTCCTCAAACACTAGCATAAATCATCTGTGTATTCTTTATCATCCCTAACTTGCTCCTAGCCTGTACTATCAGTCTAGCAGTTTCCAGAAGACCTGAATCTGGTTTTGATTTAGTCACTGATTTAACCAAAAGTATTGCTCATCTTACAGTTTCCTTCCTGATGTGGTTTTTGTCTTGGAAATTTAGTTTATAGGTTTAGTGGGGCAGGAGATTTGTTACCTTTCTCTGTTTGTAGTTTTTATCAAGTCCTTTGAGGCCTTTGTTCCACCCACAGCCTCAAGGTACTCCTGTAATACACCTCAAAAAAAAGAAGGGAGACTGTGTTAATCTGGTAATATATTCATGATGAAAAATTTGCCATTGTCTCACACACCAACTTGACTGTCAGGAGTGTTCAGATGGTTTTGTAATGAGCTTGTTTGAAAGGTATTTTATTTAGAGCAAGACAATTCTTCATGGGCAAGAATCACTTTGCAATGGGAAAATAAACATAGAACTTAACATCATAAGTGTTTTTTTATTCATGCTCCCCTGGGCAGCAGTTTGGTCTTTGCCTTTGTGCCCTTCATGACCAATTGCCTGATTTCAGTTTTCTTTATATGTGGGAGAAAGATTTAAGCTAAAATATGCTGATTGTTGGCTTTATAGTAACCCACTAACCTTAGGAAAATACTATGGGTTTGTGAATGGGCTAAAAGAAAGAACTTCCAAATGTATCCAGTTAGATAGTGGTGCATGTGGATTAGCAACTTCGTGGAGATAGTTCCAAGCTTGTTTGTCAACTGTCCAACAAGACAGGACCCTGATTCCTGCTACTCCTGAAACATTCAGATATGATGTCAGCATCCACATCTGTTACCGGAGAGGAAGTTGGTTTTCTAACATCAATTTCTATGCTGTGGAGGTCTTAGTGGGTGTTTTGTCTTGTTCTGGGATGGGTGATTTGGAGGAAGGCTCTCCCACCCTGCCTGTGCAATCTCAGTGGGACTCCCTCCCATCTCCAGGGTCCTTCAGTGCCCCTGCACCTGCTCCTCAAAGTGCCAGGGAACAGGCACCAAGACAATACTTGCCTTAACCATTAATATCCATTATAGATACTTCCATGTCCTCTCTTGCTTAACTCTTTAAGCCTTTTGATGAATCTCATTTATAAGAACAAGCCTATTTTTTTTTCCTAGGCAATCTGTGAGCATTTTATCCATGTATTTCCAAAGGTGGCTTTTTTTATGCTTCCAAAACCTTAAGTTAAGAAGACACTCTGAGATGAACTTCAGAAATTTGATTTCAGTGTGAATTAAGCCTCTGAGTACATATTTAACATCAGGAAACCAGTCTTTAAGCATTAAATAACAATAGCTAAATTCTTCATTTTCGTTCGAAGCTGAGGAACTGAGTTGTTGCTTTGACAATTCAAGACACGATTTCTTTTTAAACATTCCCACAGGCTTGTGGGAGACAACAGGCACAAATCACTTCATGTATTTTGGCAATTCCCTTACTTTTGGAGGCAGCACTCACACTGTGATCGCTAGCATTTTCATCCCAATTATTTTTATTATCTTTAACTAATGCTCACCCCGAATCATTGTCATGGCTTTGGATGGATGGTCTTTTTCTGTCTCTGTGCTGTTAACAGCAAAACGAAGCTGTTGCTCTGCCTTGTTTTGGAGTCCTTAATGCTGCTGTGCACCTGTCTGCACACTTCTCTGTTTTGCTCCTCATAACAAAGTCCAACAGCTGCCAAGCCAGTCGAGGAGGGAAAAAGCTTTGGTTTGACACCAACATGTTGAACCATTTGTTCAAAACTGCAGCTCCTTTAATCGTGTGTGCTGCATCTTAATCGAGAGCCTTGTTGAAATTAATTATTTCTGTTGGCATACCCCAGCACTCAAGATGTTCCAGAGTGAATCATGATGGAACCTCTCCTAGACTCAAGATAATTTATTACAAGCTACATTCATTTGGAGGTGAAACCTTGGTAACAACCTTTAATTTAAATTCTGGGATGATTTTGTCAGTGGTGTACACTGTATAGCAGTGGGGGGGAAGGAGAAAGGAAATAACTTGCAGTTGTCATAGGAAGCATATCAGTAGGAATAAAGAAAAGTAGCTCTTATGGACTGGAATGAGAATCCATGCTGTTGCCTGTATCAACTGCATTAAAAAGCTGGACAACTCAGAATTACCTACATTTATCCCAAATTCATGCTAGAAACCTATAAACTAATTCATGCTAGAAAATTCTAGCAAAACCAGATTTCTGAGCCACACAGTGGCAAGTGAAAATGAAATTGGGTGAATGCAGGGCAATTTATATTAGACAGGACAATTTATTGAGTAACAGTGAAAACAGCATGCAATTGTACCAAGCAGTGGTGGATTTAAGATGTATATTTGTATTGTATCCTGTTACATGCAGAAAGCTGCAAAATGGCTCTCAGGAGGGAAAAAAGGAAAAATATTCAATTAAATGGTTCTATAGTTGATTTTACCTTGACTGCAATAATGTATTTTACCTGTTTTAAACTTCTGAAAATGGTGAACAGGCTGAGCTGAAACTTCATCTAAAAGCTGAACTGCAGAAGAGAATTCATGTCCCAATTGTTGTTTGACAATTGAAAGTGAAATTTTATTAGGAAAAATGCCAGTCAACCTTCTCTTTAGGAGGTGTTGCTAAATTCCCTTATGCTCATATGATAAAGACAGTTGCAGTTGTGCTTAATTTCAGAATACTAAAGTGCAAAGGGTTGCCTAAGGAAGTGAGTCTGCTACACATTTAGAGAAAGCCAAGGAAATAGTGATTTAGACAGCTCAAAATTAAAATATTTTCCACTTCCCATTTAGCCTAGTCCCAGCTGGTGTGAAACAAGTCACATTCCTCCTGATGAAATGGTCCAAGATGACTGTTACTGGGGGTGTCATCTTCCCCTCCTCCAAGTGAAAACAATCAGTTATTGAAAAGAATGAAAAGTTCTATGAAAAGGAACAGTGAAATGGCAAAGTGCCAGAGAGGGAAAAGACTTGGTTTCATTTTGCTTTTTTTGTTCCCATAAGACACATTCATACCATAACAAATACCCCTAATAATGGCAATAATAGCAGCAATACATCTTACTGCATACAGTACCTGTAAGCATATGACATTCTTGGAGCTTCTCAGTGATTTAAAAGGCTGTAGCTCCTGCAAGATTAAAACAAGAGCCAATTAAATGGAATTCAATATAGAAATAAAATCAGTGTGCCATTAAGGGAATCATTTTGAAATTAAGAAAACCCAGCACATGTATAATAATAGTGATGTATGGTTCTAGCTGGTTTGGTAGCTGTTTGCAGATTTGCCACCCAAATCAGAGGTAAACATATAACAAGGTGTATGCCAGATCTAATCCTGTTTTCCACAAACAAACAGAAAGGAGTTCCTGCTGCATGTCAGGGAGCCTGATGCAATTACAGCTGAGGGACACCCTGAATTTCCATAGCTCTGGTTCTGCAAAAAGTGTTGTGAGGAAACGGGAAGGACAGGAGCAAATTTCCACTTCACCTTCTCTGTACTCTTGAAAACAAGGAGTTGCAGCAACTGCTGCCAGGCTGGGAACAGGAGTGCCAAAGTCACATCCAAAGGCCACCAAGAGGCAAAGCAACACCAAACCCAGCTGAGTTTCCCCTTGTGGTGTCTTTCAAAGAGATATTACCCCCTAGACCATGTGTTTAGATACACTGTCCTGCAGGCAAGAAGTCTGGAGAATGTTTTTAAACCCTAAGTAAGTAGGGTAATCTCTGTTACAGCATTGTAAGGCTCAACAATTAGTCTTATGGCATTAATAAGAAGCATAAAGCTTTTTAGCTTTTTAGCTTTCAGGCAAATAATTATCTTCCTTGTGCTGGAAGTTGATGATAATTGCAGGCATGGTTTAGAATTATTTTTTTTTTAATGGAAGAGACTATTTATTGAAGGATTTGTTCACATAGGTCATAGGAATGAGCTTTCTCTCAACAGACAGGTTAACTGGTTGAAGGTGACTTGTCTGCAATGAGTGCAAGTATTCATCCAAGTTTAATTGCCCTTTTAGAGCATCACATTAGTAATTTACTATGACATCTCTTCTAGATATTCCTACTGATTCTCAGGCTTTCATTAAAAAAATAAAACTCATGCTTGGCTTTCAACTTGGAATTTGGAAAATGCTTGTATATTAGCCCTACAGGAATATCAGCTTGAGAAATCAGTAGCTACAGAGTGCTCACTTATAGAAATCTATGCACTTTTAAAGCTAAATAAGAACAAAAAAATCTGAAAAAACCCCAACAAAAAAAAAAACCAAAACAAACAAAAAAACCCCTCTCTGGGAACTGGCTTGGTCCCTGTGGGTTTGAAATACATGTGTTTCCCTATTATCTGCTTATTTTGGTGCAAACTCCCATGGTGAGGAACAGAACATATGCTCTGGGTGCACACCACGAGGCTCCCAGATTGGGTTTTGGTGGATCCATGGCCTCAGGAGGGCATCAACATTCCTCATAACTGTGCAGTTGGGTCATGGTGGAGCTCTATTCCAGCCCATTTGCTAAAGATTAAACCCCCCAATTTATACTTAGGCAAACCTCCCATGCAGCTCAGCAGATTTCTCTCCTCCAAGAGAGAGGAGTAAGGACCCAACTATCTGAGTGAACAAGGGAAACTTCCTTACATTTCTTTTTGTTTTCCCTCACCTTTCCCTGAAAGACAATAAATTTGATTTTTTTTTTACTCCAGTCACTAACACCAAATCCAACAGAGAGAATTGATACTAAGTACAGTCCTGGAGAAAAGAAGTGCTAGCAGACAGAAAGCTTGAAAAAGCCATTAAAGCACCTGATGTTTTCTCATATTTTTTTATGTCCTTCCTGTCATTTACTAGGAACAGTTGCAATTGCCATCACTTTGTGTTCCCCAAATGGCTTCATCCAATCATTCCATCAAAAGCTAGTGAATCTCATAGTGGACACAAGTCTGATTTCTTCCTCGTCATGTAATGTCACTAAATCTTTCTGTCACCATACTGGTGACAAATGTATGTCACCAGGTGAGGAAAACATCCAAATTTGGGGTGTATCAATGCTTCTGTCCTTGTTTCTTTTCTTCATGGATGATTTATTACCTGTGGAAATTAGGAGTTCTTAACTATTGCATGGCAGGAGCAGCATGCAGACCAGAAACTAGTTTAGTAGCTCTCAAAAAATAGATGCACCATGTTCTGATTATGTACAATCTGCCACTGAATCTGATGTTCTTGGGACACTGAACTTTGGTGGAGTGTGGATACACTAAAGTAGATATAAACCCTTTTGAGTTTGTTATTAGTGTCAATATGACAATGACAGGACAGTGCACAGAGCAGGCAAAATATCTGTGTTAGTCCAGACTTTGGGAACCAACTTGGAGCCTAATGTCTGTCTGCTCTGGGTCCTTTGCTGAATTTTTGGCTGTTGTAGCTATGAGAGCTGCAGGTGCTGTTCCCATAACAGAGCAGACATTCTTTTATGCTCTATCTGCCACACTCCACTTTAAGTGCCTTAGCTATTCCATTTCACTGTAATGAGATGGGTCCCGTGCATCTATCTGATGTCAACTGATTGCAGAAGGAGCATTCAGTTGAAGTTTAATTAGCACGTAACTGATAAGTCCAATTACTCTATAATCATTTGGAAATTACATGAACTACATATTTTGTGATTGTGGCCTTCTATAAAACATGCAACTTGTGAGGAAATGTTCACTATTTAATGAACACTTAAAAAAACCCCCTTATTCTGTGTTTAATCAGATATCAATTAGTTGGAAAAGGGAAATCTTAAATTAACATGTATTAACAGTGTTAATTGGCAGCAGCCTTGGCATTGAGTGGAGTGCAGCATGGCAGCTCATTTCCACCACGGTGTGCAGCACAGCACAAAATGTGCAGCACAGCACAAAATGTGCAGCCCATACAATGCCTCTCATTGTGCCATAATTTTGTAGGAAATTCAATTATGCCCTTATATTGGGGGTGGATCTGATCCATAATTGATTCTAGCTTGTTTGAAAAGATGCCTTCATAATTAGCAATGCATGGAATACATTATCTGTGGCATATTTTTAAAACCATAGTAGTTCCCCTTTGAAATTAGCTCTTGCTCTTTAATTAACAGCCAATGTATTGCAATAGTACATTTGAGATGTTGCCATTTTGGCAGCATTCAAAGTGATGTTGTTCATTATGGTTGCCATGGAGCATCCTTCATTTAATTTATGATCACGTGTCCTTATTGATGGAAGAATATCTTGGGGACAGCACCCACAATGTTGCTTCAGAAATGATGGTTTCTATTTAAATACATGCTCTGGAAATTAGAGTAATGTGGGGAGTGGGAGTATTTTTACTGCATGTCCCTGGTGTTGCATGGTTATGCCTCAATGAACTGTGCAAGAACTTATCTATCCAACTGGTGTCAGAGGTTGAAATTTTGGGAAGTTGTTGGAGTCCAGCATTCAAGAAGACTTGTCATAGAATCATAGAATTAAAGCAGTCCTCTTTTTGATTTAGCAGAGAAAATGAGTTTTCTGGGAGAATTAAGGACAGAAAGGTTAGGTGCTTTCAGAGAATTGGCATTTGAAGGAATATGATTCTTTTCCCATTAAACCCTGCAGGGATCCTAGCTAGACTGGTCATTCAAGTTAGATGCTAAATTGCCTAAAGTTAGAGGATGTTAATAATCACCAGCATGCTCAGAATTATCCAAATATAAGTATAACCTGGAAGTAAGACAGCCCAACATGCCTTTCCTTAAATAGGTTGGTACAAACCACAAAAAAAAACCCTGCAGAAAAACACCATGATTGTTGAATTTTCCCATAACAGTAAAAAAAAGAAAGGCTTTCTTGCCTTCTGTTTGATCTCTCTCAACCTCTTAAAGTGACATATGAGTCCTACTGCTTCTGGTCCATCAAAACACTATTAAAATAATAAAATACTCTGCATTTGTTCATGGCAGAAGGAGGCAAGGGGAGGGTCACAGACCAATTGTTTCTCTCTTTCCTCACAACCAAAGGGTTTTTTATTCTCTAGATATATTTGGGTGCCAGATGGCAGGTTGATTTCCAACTTGTCAAGCAGATTAACTGAAGTTAAGATCCTAAATCCGCTGGGGGGACTGATGATCCTGCTTAGCAAAGATGACAATGATCTCACCCAAAGTTAGGCATTTGGTACTTGAGAAAATAAGACAGGCTTGTAAGTCCAAATGTTAACTCAAATTTAAAGCTTTATTCTGAGGAAAGAATGTTTGACTCTTCTGAAAAAAAGGAAGAGGCAAACAGTGTGTCCCCCACTGAAATATTTTCCGTGAGTTTCTGTGACAAATACTTTTGATCTGGATTTCAGGAATACCAACTCTCTCTCTCTCTCTTTGAATTTCAGGAATACCAACTCTCTCTCTCTTTGGCTTCCCTCTCTGAGCTGCTCTGTTATGTGAACAGAGAATGCCAATACCAAATAGTCTCAGTCTAAACCAGTTCATTCCCTATATATGGCAGGGATATTAATAATGAATTATGGAAATATGGGAAAGATGAAGTGATTTGTGCACCAGAATTACAAAAGACAAACTGCTTCCACCCATTACCTCCACCACAATTACCACTGCTGACATTGCCCAAAATCCATTTTTGACTGAGTGATCACACCTGTTGAATAGTGCTGAACACTTGAAGTAGTGTAAGGTATTGGGTTAATATTGGGTGATATCAATATGGATATTAGAAGTGCCTGGAAAGGAAGGGTAATACCACTTGGCTTTTTGGCTGCCTTTAGTATAGCAGAATCATATCATGAAGTCAGCTGGGGATGCTGACAGTGTTCAGGTGCATTGCTGTCCTGCTGTCTGGCACTGGCCTTAATGGAGCAAGACTGTGTGATCAGAAAATGCTGCCTAATGGTGTCTGGAATAACCATTTTTACTGAAAATAATTTAGAGCTGTGCATAGAGCTGGCATAAAAGAGACCATGGGGAACATTAGGTTTACACAGGAAGAGATCCCCTCATTGGTTTCTGTGTTGATCTCATATTCCAGAAGAAAGAACACTGTTTTGTGAGTTTGGTTATTTTCAGTTATTTTTTTTATTTCTTCAGCAAAATTTCCCAGGATATTGAGACAGAGTAGAAACAAATGGGAAAAAATCAGGCTAGAGTAATTTTTTTCAGAGTAGAAATAGAAAAGTTGTAAGCAATCCTTAGTTCAGCACAGACTGATAAAAAAAACCTAACTCAACCAACCAACCAACCAAAAAGTATTGAAATGGATTTTTGCTGTAAGAACATTTTATGCAGTGCAAAGACTTGTGTATGTATGTGTGTTTGTGCTCTCCTTGGGTCTGTTTGGTCTACAAGAAACAAGACAGGGATTGAATAGCCTTGTGAGACTTGAAAACCTATGTCTTTCCCCAAGCCTGACCCCAGCAGAGCAGTCTGAGAGGCTGAGGAAGGGACTTGTTTCACTTGTGACACTGCAGTGTGAGCTGTGCTGTCAGCCCAGCCTGCAGGGCTGGCTTTACCCTGACAAAGCCCTGTCACCTCGAGGCAATTTTGGAAGGTGCTGCAGAAGCCTGGAGAAAGCATCATTTCTCCTCCTTTTTGTCACTAGTGGTGAGAGATCTGTGAGTTGGGCTTTAATGAGCTGCAAACATGGCACAATGATTCAATATGAGCCAGAAATTAGTCAGGCTGAGTAGCAAAATGACACTTTCTTTTAAAAACACCACAAAAGCATACTGTAATTTTGTATAATTACTGATCAACTGCCATTGATTTGTGCTTCTCATTTACCATCGAAGGACCAACTAGAATTTAGCCCAAGCTCCAAACAGCAACTGGATGCCTTTCTAATAGGATGCACCAAATAACTATGCCAAATGCACCTGGACTTCAGGATCACAGAGACTTTTGCTATGGGAAATTTTAACCCAAGAGCACGAGTTTTTTAAAAGCTTATTTCTCCTGAAAAGGAAAATATTTTCTGCCATTTAGCAAGTCTTGTCCTTTGCTAACACTTTGACTTGTATTTAACCTGTTGCAAAGGCAAGGAGTCAGCTTAGCATCACCTGCATTTGAAGATTCTCAGCTAGACCTCAGGTATTGTGGGCTCCTTCTTTCACTTAAGATATATCTTCAGTGGATGCTTAATGCATTATGAACATAAGTCTGTTCAGTCCTGACTCCCATCACAGGCACTGACGATTTTAGTCAAATTTCTTGCTGCTTTTATGACTGGTAGTCAAATCAACCCTACCTGGACTGTATTTTGTGAGCTGCAGGCTCAGACTGTGGGTCCATACAGGGAGAATATCCATCCCTGGGCCAAAATAAAAGCTCTGTCTGGCACTGCTGTGGCCAAATGTGTCTATCGATGAGGGTATGAGTAATATGTTCAGAGCTTGACCTTCTGGTAGTTTTGTGGGGTAATTTAAATCAATACTGCTGTGTGACAAATTATAATTTCTGACACAATGTTCCTTTGGAAAAATTGCCTCTCTGAGGAGCATAAAATGTGAAATGGAAACAGCAAAAGCTTAGTTTTCATTTCGGCTTGCTCCCTTGACAGTGAAAGGATACCAAAACCTCAAGAGAGATGACAATGTGAATTTTGACACACCAACTGTATTTTCAAGTGCCACTGGGCTGTGTGTGTCTGGATGTGTACAGGCACTGGAGGTCTGTGTGGGCAACTGTATGCAAAGAAAATGCTTGCATGCACTTTTTTTTCCCTTCCAGCTGAGAGAGTGGAGTTTTGAATTGATTCTTATGAGGGCAGAATTTAAATAAAGTGGAAAAGGCAGCAATTCCACAGTGCAGGCTATTGATTTATAGTTTCCTTTTTGAGCAGAAAGTGGCAGGTTACAGGGCAGGGAAGGACTATGAAAGAAGGCAAAAGGATAAAAAAAGGGTTAGAGAGAAAGGAGGAGAAAGAAGGTTAAAAAGAGCAGCTACAGAAGAGGTGGAAACGCTATAAAGAATGGGGCTTGCAGGAAAAGGGCATCCTCAAGAATACTTGGAAAAAAATGTGGGGGTAGTGTAACAAAAGGAAAGGAAACATCAACCTAAGTAGAGGGTAGGCAAGCCAAGCAAGAGACAGGTTAAAAAAAAAAAAAGAGGTAGGTAACAGTAGCTGAACCACTTTTTCTCAGTGGTGAAGTCTTGAGTAACTCTGCTTTCCTAGGCTGTTTTCCTTACAAGGATGAGGTTCTCCAGCTCTGCTGGTGGAGGCTGTGCTTCCTCAGCACCAGCTGAGTGCACTGGGCTGCTCATCTGGACCAGTCATGGGTCTTACCAGTTTTCCTGATGAGTTTTCCTAATAAGTCTTTTCCAGAGCTCGGAAAGTTACATCTCTAAGGGCAATCAAAGAAACAAGGAGAGTAGCCAGGAACTCTGCATGGTGAATGCACAGCTGGTTACTGTATAGGTTGACTAGACTCAGTAATAAAATGTACTGAAAGGTAAATTCAATAGCATGGGATATGGATTTAGACCTGTAGTCCCGGGTCTCATCTTTGGAGGAACAGTACCTGTGGGATTTTTTTTGCCAAAAGATGACAGAGGGGCAGGGTTAAGCCAAACGAACATTCTCTCAAGGCATGTCAGAAGTTAGGGAGGTGGGGAATGATTCATCATTGCAAATTCTCAGAATAGATTTGCTAAATTTACAAAGTCCATGTTAATTCTGATTCTCTTCTCCAGCCTTGACTGGCAACAGCTGTTTCCTTTGTTCTACTTCTTGGCTTTATAATTTTCCCATCAAAACATACCTGTTTATCTGCTGTGAGAACCAGAATTGGTTGGGAAGATGATGGCAGGAAGAGGATCAGTCTGTACATTGTGAAGGAAAGGAAGAGAATTTTTTGCTTTCTTTCATTTTTCACTGCCCATTTTCCATAATTACTCTAGCAAAGATTGTTTGTAGGCATATTTCTGGAAAGAACAAAGTTTGATGATTGCAGGATATTAGGACAAAGCAAACTTGCATTTCTTTCAGAAGCTTTGAGGCTTCTTTGCCTTTATTTAAACATAAAGCCGCAGAGTTCTGTGACCTTGTTGGTCAATCAAGCAAAGCAAATTGAATTTGAAGTAATTAATACTTGCCACAATGTGCTTGGGAATATGCTAATAACCAAGAACTATTTGCAAAGAATTCGTTCAATTAATTAAACAGACAAAGATGATACTAATCAGATAAATTATTCCTTTTGTCCAGGTCTAATAATAAGTATCAGTGACAGGTTTCTTTTGGCTGTTGCACTGCTGATTCCTCCATTGATGAGTCTTGTCTCTTGGAATGAGCAAAAAAGAAAAGCACAAAATGTAGCATTCTCACAGTATTTTTATTCTGGTTTGATTTGGAATTTTGAGAACCATTTCCTGTCTTGAACTTCTGTGTTTTAAAAAGAATAAGAATTAACTAGTGTCAAGCAATTGGAGATCTAGCAATCAGACAAATGAGAAGAACTAGGACTGCCAAACTTCTATAGAAGTGAGATGCACAAAGACTACCAAAAAAAAATGTGGAGGAGGATAAATTGTTTTGTAGATTTGCTTGTGCTGGGACAAATTACCATGGAAGAAAATACACTGAGAAGTACAAAACCACAAAAATATAACTGGAAGGTTAATTAAACCTGGAGGGTATCATTTATAGTCTCCACCCTTGGAATATTTTAAGAACAGCCTAGGTATGACTTTAAGTCTAATATGCTCCCACTTGATACACAGGGGATAGGTAACATGACCTTTTTCCATGTTACTGCCATAGCTGTGGTTCAGGTACAAGTTGTGTGAGAAAGTAAGAATTTAAACACTGAGAATATTCATTTTCACCCCTAATATCTGAGGATTGAAAATCACTTGAGCATCACCTACTTAAAATAGGTGTAAACAAAACAAGGGGGTTTAGTGAGGAGGAAAAAGTAGCTGCACTGCTTTGCACACATGCTTTGAATACATATTTTCTATCCATAATTCAAGTTTATCTGTCTCAAAATCCCCCTATATTAATGATCTCACCTGTAATGAGACAAAGAGGCAAGTGCAGTCAGAGATGAAGGATGTTCATCCCTGAACCAGGAGCTGCAGTGATCTGTGAACTGGAAAATAAAACCATAAGGTTTTGGGTAGTGTGACCTGCCCTGTTTTCCTCACTATGGATTACAAGCTACATCATCAGTGACTTTGAAAGTTTGCTGTCAGTCATTCCACAGCTCAACTCAATGCATCAAGTACCTCTGATGTACCACTGGTCACAAGGGAATTTTCCCTTGTGCCTCATCCTTCTTATTTGTTGGTGTCTACCTTGACCCTTTTGGTTATTTTGAGGAGCCATTCCCTTCCCCTGGAGCCTCTTTTGTTACAGACATACATGTGATTTCTCAGGGACTTCTCCTTGGGTGTTTGGGGGTGTTGCAGGAACCATTCTTGCTTAGGCTGCAAGATAGTGCCACAAACTTGAATGGACCATAATATACTCAAGACAAGTTTTGGAGACACCATGTTATCACAACCAGAACTAACTCCAGAGGCCATTCTATGCATTTATTATACAGTACTAAAGTATGAAAGACTCAATTAAAGTTTATTTGATAGAAAATTAACACTCCTTTCTTCCTCCTCGCTGTGCTGATTATGTTAAAACAGAACAATGAGGCAGCTGCAGTGGAACAGTATCAGAGAAATTTCTGTCAGCATTTACTATAGGCAAAATTACAAGGCTGGGTTTTCTCAGCCAGTTCAACCAGCCAACTGGCTGCACATGTTGCCATCGCTTTTTCATACTACCATGAACCGCAGAAAGAATACATTGAAATTTTCCTCCTTTTTTAAAAAGTAAGAGAATGGTGCAAATGCAGGAAAAATTACCATATTCAGCTCTTGCATTGTGTTTTTCCTCCACGACTTCCCAGGGCTCAGATCCAGTGAAACCCTTCAGTGTTTCTACAACTTGAGGCACCTACGCAGTATCTTTGAAGTCGCTGGGTCTCTTTTTAGAAGTGCAGCTAAACACACATCTCATTTGAACTTTAGTTTGATTTGGATGTTGGAATTTTCCAAAGGCAAATACTATGTCATAAAATGAATTCCATTCATGTGATTTTAGGGAAATAGAGGGAAAACTGAATGGTATTAATCACCTTTGAAAACCAGTCAATGAGAATCGATCACACGGATTGCGTTTCTTTTACTTATTTTTAACAGTAGAACAAAACTTCTCTAAACAGTATTACTTTTACAGGGTCTTTAATGGAATTTCTCTAGAAGCTTTTTGGATCTACTCCTATGAAATTTTATACACTTCTATTCCATGCGAGTGAAAAATAATATTTCAAATGATAAGTCTGTTGAAACCCTCATTTTTTTTAATCACAAGAGTTTGGAGGTTTTTTTTTTTAAAACACATCCTTCAATCTATTTTTTTCCTCTATGATGGAGTTGGAATAAGAATGGTAATTTGGCAATGTAAATTTGCATGGAAATATGCTGCCTAAGAACCCATTTATTACACCAGTTATAACTCAAGCAGATATGAAATGGCCCAAAGGTAAAGCAGAGTTGACAGCAGAATAAAAATGTGCATGTAACTTTCTATGGGCTGAAGTTTGTTGACTTTGTGATTATTTTCTTTTAATATGTCTCCAGATGAATATTTACTTTTTTTTTCTGGATGTTTCCTTCTGGTTCACTTGCACTGAAATAAGAATAGTGGATGATCTGATTAACATTTGGGTTAATTTCAGCCTTTGTATTCCTTGCTGAAATAGAACTTTATTGCTTTTTTTAAGGGTGATTTGATTTTTCTATTTCCCAGTGACTTGGAAGGGGTATTTCTACACCAAAAGCAATCACACATTGTATTTAACTACTATAAATTTTCTTCCTTTGCAATATTGGACATGCACTACTTTCCTTATGTTCAGATTCACTGAACACGATGTCAAAATAACAGAGTTCTATTCCAGCTCTGGGTTTTGGTTTGGGTTTGGTTTTTTTTTCCTTCCAAATATATTGTTTCTGGACTTACATCTGAGAAAACTAATTAATTATGATTTTTTTTCCAAGGTATGGAAAATGTAAAGTAAGTTAATGTTTAATAACAGCAGCAAAAATATCAGACCCTGCTTCTACCCTGCTAAAACACATTGAAAAGTGTGTGGGTTCTCAGCTGGCTTGTGAGCTTGTTCTTTCTAGGCAAAGAGGACACTTAAAAGAAAAGAAAAGAAAAAGGAGAGGAGTCTTAAAAAAGAAAAGAAAAGAAAAGAAAAGAAAAGAAAAGAAAAGAAAAGAAAAGAAAAGAAAAGAAAAGAAAAGAAAAGAAAAGAAAAGAAAAGAAAAGAAAAGAAAAGAAAAGAAGATTTTAGACTTTTTTTCCCCCACTTATGATGTAGTGTTTTTTCTCCCTTATGATGCTGTCAGACTCTGAGACATGGTTCTGAGTGCTGAAGGCAGTTTAATGGTGGTTCTGTGCATCTTGTATCTTCCAGTCAAGTCAGATATTGCATGTCTTGCTATCCTTCTGAAGAGTCACCAGGCTCTAAATTCCGACTTTGAAACTGAAAATTAAGCTGAAATGTCATATGATATAACAAGGGTTAATTGTGCAATAATTGCTTATTTTCTTACTCTCTGTTAATGACAAATAAAAAAAACAAACCAACACAACAAACAAGCAAAAAGAAGCTAAAATAGCTGATGTTTCTATACTGCAGACAATAATGACCATCACACGAATTGTTATAGCCATAATAGACTTGTGGTATTTTTCAGCTGAAATAGTTTAATGTTATTTTTTTATCACTGACTAGTGTTGTTTGCTGCTTTAGAAATTAGCTCTGTAATTTTAAGTATCTTTTTCTCTGATGTATTATGGCCATATAAATAGGGTAATATTTTTCTCTCATTGCTTTTGTTTGGTTTTCTGACTCCTTCCATATTGATTTGTCTCAGTGCTCTGTGAAATTGATTACATTTGCTTGTTTAGAAATGAGGCTTCTGGAATTCTGCATTATATTTACCACTCAAGAAAAAAAATTACAACAAAGAGATGAGTTTCTTTTAGAAATGAAACAAAAGCCTCATACGGATGAGAGTTAATTTAATGAAAGTATTTAATCTTTCCCTTCTCCTTATCCTGAAGCAAGAAGCTATGGCACTTCTTTATTTTAAGATCTCCTAGCCATGTTTATTCTGAGTCATTCTCAGTGTACTGGCAGAAATGAATTTTTATTCTGTTAGGCCTGCTGAGATTATTCTGCTCTGTGACAAGGAGCTTTAGTCCTTCTTCTGCTTTGAGGATCATCATAGATAGAACTAAAGGTCTTGTTATAGTATAATCACTTAAATTTAGTGCTGCTTGTCACATGAATTCCTATTCCTTCCTGCATGACCAGGAAAAATCATAGAATCATTTTTGCTGGAAAAGACCTCTAAGATCATCAAGTCCATCCAAAATGGAGGGAAAGATTGCAATTGCTTTTATAGCAAGTTCACATTCTGCCAGACTTCATGGAATCACAGGATGGTTTGGGTTGGAAGGAACCTGAAAGGTCATTGAATTCCAACACCTCTGCCATAGGCAGGGACATCTTCCACCAGACCAGGTTGTTCAAAGCCCCATCCAAGCTGGTCTTGAACATTTCCAGGGATGGGATATCCACAACTTTTCTAGACAACTTGTGCCAGTGTCTCACCACCCACACAGAGAAGAATTTCTTCCTAATATATAATCTAAATCTACCCTCCTTCATCTGAAATCCACTCCCTCTTATCACTGCATACCCTTGTAAAATGTCCCTCTTTATACTTCTTGTAGGCCTCCTTTAGGTACTGGAGGCTCTCTAGGGTCTCTCCATTTGACCCGGAGGATTTTGCTCATTCCCTGACCCGCCCCACCAAGGACTGGGAGCTCATCCCCTGTCCCCATCCCATGGGAGGTTTCAATGCAACATCACTCTTAGTAAGCAAACCTCTTCCTACTGGCTTGGCAACAAGACATGGCTTGACAGGTCACACTCTGCAAAACTCCAGCTGGGGAGCTCTGTCTGTGCTTATGGCACTTCGCCTGCTGAAAAGCTTAACTCTGAGGAGGCTGTGAGTGTCAGACTGGCACCCTGCCCACAGCTGGAGTGAGGTCTGTGTGCCCAGATCAAGACAGGGCTGCACTGGTGGTGGGAAACTCTCTGAAGTGGAACAAGCTCTACTGTTAACAGGGGGGACAGATGAAGTTTGGTATTGTTGGTTGCCTAATGTCAGCCTAGTGTCTTTTTGGAGACAAACAGACCCATCTTCAATTCTCTTGTGAGCTGTAGTATACTGCAGACAAACAGATGCCTAGTTCTAAAGACAAGAGGCAAGGCAGCTGCAGCCCAGCTCTGTGGAAACCTTTCACCAGTATCAGGTGAGACTGGGATGTGGATAGTTTTTATCCTAAAGCCTAGAACCTCTGTTGGAAAGGTGTCTTTGTGGCTCTTCTGCTTTTGTCTTGTGTCTGGGGCAGCTGCAGTAGCAGAGGACAATGCAGAAAGGCTGTGCTTTGTGGGGATGTCACTCTTAAATCCAGAAAAGTTAGTTACCATCCAGATGTAGTCATGAAAATGGACTGAGCAGCCCTGACTTTCAACTGCTTCTTCTCTTGTTATAAATCTTCATCTTTACATATGTGACACTGAACATTAAACTTGACCTCAGGTTGTGGAGATCCATGAGAGCTGGTCACATATATTCCCCAGCTGTTGATCTCCCACCATGGGGCAGGGCATCTCTGCCAGCAGGTTTGGCTCCTCACCTGGTACTCCATGTGTACCATGTACTCAGCCAGAGTGCTGACAAGCATAGAGCATGATAAAGAGCTTTAAAAAGAGAAATCGTTTTGTAGCTATGCATTACAGTTCCATTTAGCTTCCAAATTGCTGCTGTGGAAAAAGATCACATAAAATATGTTTTGTGGAAAGGTTCTACAGCTTCATGTCATATGCCATGATTTTATCCCCAGTATAACCATACTATGTCCTTCAGATTCTGTGAGAGGGAGTGAGGGGAGGTGGGAATGAGAGAGAAGAAAGCAACACTCACTCCCTGTGTAGTTATGTATTTAGGGACCCAAAGTTTGAAGCAGAAACTAAATCATCCCTCAATGTAAAATACATCTTATAGTGAAATTAAGAAATTCCACAAATGAAAAATGACCATAAGTCAGGCTATCCTTTCTCTTTCTCTCACTTCCTGCCATGTTTTTATAGCCATTATTGAACAAAATTCATGGCACAACAGATGAATCACTTGAGTAGGGAAAAGTCTGGGTCCTATGTGAATGCAATCAACAAGATGTTACAACAACCTGCTCACAGGTTGCTGTTAGGAGAGGATCACAAACAGGAGTGGCTTAGAAAGCACTTTATCTGAGAGGGCACCTCTCCAGGGGTCACTGAAAGAAGCAAGAGATTGGAGAGCACTTCTGTGTAGTCTGGTCAGTCTCAGAGTGCTCAGACACCCCTTTGCTATGGGACAGAGGTCAGGGAGCCAAGGCA
>NW_008674060.1:72760-109883 GCF_000695815.1 Acanthisitta chloris | reverse complement strand
AGTGTTAGTTGGCACATCTTGATACCTCAGTTTGGAGAGCTGGAAGTGCAGCATCTGCTACACAGGCACATAAAAGCAAGGGCAAGAACTGAATGGAGACAGATGGAAATGTCTTGCAAAGTGATTTGCTTGTGTCAGAGATGGATCATACATGGTCGATTGGGCAGAGGTCATCAGTCAATTCTTGTTGAATTTCCATCGGCTGAATGGTGTTTCAGCCAGGGATGGGATCCAGAAGTAGTTTTTAACACCCTGGAATATCTTAACCCTTTCTCTCTACTCCATTGCTTAGACTCAGACCCAGGGGCTTGGGGGAAATATTATAGACCTTGTCAACTAGCTGCTAAAGGCTTCAAGTCATTAATGACTGGCATACTCACTTTGCAGTACTTGTGACTCTAACCACAGACTGTCTCTGATAATAAATAGAAGCCCAAATGTGCCTGGTTAAAGAAAATATTAATATGCCTGTAGGGAGAATTTTTGTAGTCCTCAGTCCTGATGAGCAAATCATTACAGTTAGAGGACGAAGAAAATGGAGGCAATCTTTTGATGTCAGGCAATCAAATTACTTTGTCCAGTGCTTCAGGATCTTTTAAAATCTGTATTAACAGATATAAACATGTCACCATGGGATTTTTTGCAGTGTACTATGATTGACAAGAAAGTCCAGAAAGCATGGGCTCTCAACCTATTACTCTCTCAAGATGTAAATCCTTAATGATCCCATATATGTCAAGCCTGTATATTATTTAGACAGCTATAAAAGTTCTGATGTTCCAATGAAAACAGGCTTTGAACAGAAGTCACTGCACTCTTCACTGCATACTTCATCAGATTTTCAGTCAATGTATTCTGAGTGATATTTTTAAACTCCCAAACCTACAGTTTATAGCAAATTATAGTGTTTGTCAGAGTAAAAACACACACCTCAAGTCACTGTCTTCAGCTGAACTACACCTTCAGAATATCCTTATGAAGCAGGGAAAATTAATAAATGCTGTTTTGTAGATGAGAGGAAGTGGCTGCAGACAGCATGAATGATGCTCTCAAGGCTGTGACAGATTTCCCCCTGTTTGCTCCTCTCCCTGGGTCTAGGTCATGGTATCATAATCATACTACACCACCTTTTCCCTCCTGCAACTTGATGATTGTGGGAGTGTTGTCTATAGACAGGCCCAGAGCTGGGCTGAGCCTCAGCCTCACATCTTCTGCCTCCTGCAAGAGGGAGAAGGTTGTTGGAATAGAGTAAATCAGCCTAGTGTACCCTTTTGAAACGAGAATCTCGTTAACAGAGACAAGAAGAGCATTAAGCATGGTGACTTCTCAAATTTCTATTTGCATCTCCTTCCTGTGCTGTGTCAGGAGCCACTAGCTTCAGTGAGGCTGGTGGCTCCATTTCTGAGGGGCACAGCACTGGGAGTGTGCTGGAGTGGCTGATTCACACCCACATTTGGCATCTGCTTTGCCCACCAGCATGGATCACCTTAGCTTGCCACATCCACAATCTGCCTGCCTCACTTGTTTGACCTTGTGGTAGTAGCATGTTTTGTATGCCTATGTGAAATTGATGCTCCAGAAAATCTTCCTTCAAAGTTTCTTCTCTTGCAGAATCTTATAAAAGTATATACTTGAAGAGTTCCCTCAGCTGCATCATGTGAGGGATTTCAATAGTTTCATTGGGGAAGAAGAAACTACAAGCACAGCAATCTGAATTTAATATTCCCAAAACTTAAGTAGCTTAACTGGTGGAGAGTGAAAGTGGCTGTGCATCCTCTTCCTTTCCCTTGCCTCTTAAAAATAATCTCTGTCTTCATTTATGTTGGGTCCTTCTGGTTAATCTTCTCTCTCATATCACATGCTCTGAAACATCTCTCTCCTAGAAACACTGCCTCCTGCATGCCACCATCTAATTTCCTCTTGGAAATCAGCCAGTCTCAAATTAATCTTCTGGATAGAAAGCTGGCCCTTCCTGACTGGCTTGATGGGTGACTCATGTCTCTACTTCTGCCTGCACCCCAAATATGGCAGCCTGAGTCACTGTCCTTCATCACATCCCTCGCTCACTCTTCCTTCCCTCCCCCGGGCAGAAATTCTCAGCCGATGTGTGCATGAAATGCCTGAGCTGTTAGACAGTCCCAGTAAGCTGACATGACCCACAGACTCCCTGAGATCCTCACACACTGCCCCTCATCTCCATCACTCTGCTGCTGTGCTCAGGGACACACTGTCTCTTTCCACATCTTCTGCGAAAGGGTTAGTTTGGTGATGGAAGTTAAAGTGTAAGTCCCATCTCAGAGTTTGATTCTTCAGTCACTTCTGGATGTTATCATTGAAGCTAATCATCTAGTTAATTAAACTGTCTCAAATATATTCCAATATTGGGCCTTGGCCCAGACCTCTTGTTTGTAGTTTTGACCAGCCCCAATTTTTCATTTGGCAATATATCAAAATGTACAGATGGATCAAAATAACTCATCATTTCCTGATAAATTATGACTCTTTGCAAATCGTAACCCAGACTGTCACAGCTGGTATTTGGTACTTGAATTATACATGTGCAAGCTGGAGGTGCTTTGAAGACTCAGCCATCCAGAACAGATAGTGCCATGCAGAATGCTCCCCACTTGCATCCTACCTGCTGGCCCAAAGAAGTCCCCTGTGGATGCAGTGGGAAGACTTCTGTCCTTCAGCCAAGCTGTGTTGGCCTCATACAAAGCTCAGCCAATGAAAGCTGCTCCTGTCAGAGAACTGCTCACCACCAAATCATGGGGATCCTACACTCAGAGGAGTTGCCTGACATTTAAATATTCAAATACCTACATATTAGAGAAATTGTTAGTCTTCAGGAAGCAGAAAGCATCTAATTTAGTCAGATAAATTATTCATCATAAATAATCTGTTCAGCTCCAGTACCCAAAACAAAAGGGTTTATTTTTTCTTCCTTCCATGCAATCAGGATTCTTCTATCAGCAATAATGATGGATATCCAGAACAATCACGTTAATACTGGTGGGGTTTTTTTTCTTATTTACTTGATCTTTAGAAATGGGTATCATGTAAAAGTGTAGAAACATTGGTGTTAGATTCCAGCTCAGGGAACTATGCTGAGACATCTCTGCTCAGCATATACAGTGGTGCACATTCCAATGAGAACCTATTTCACAGGTCAGCAGGTATTACAAATGATATTTTTTGGTTAAAGCAGTTTCATGTAAGTGACACCTTTTTCATGTAAGTGACATTATGAAGTTTCTTCTCTATTCCTGTAGTTAAAAACACAACATAGTGTGAGAACTGAGTGAGACTGAAGCTCCAACTGGTCAAGCCTGACTGTCCAGCAGCAAGGAAACCTGCTTGGAAAATAATGGAAGAGCAAGCATAGAGCAGTGCTTCTCCCAGCTTCCAGAAATCTATAACTTGGGTTCATTGTGAGTCTGTGTTTAGTAATCTCTGGATATTTCTCCTAGGAGTTGGTCTATCGTGTGTATGTATGAATTCATCTCTGGTTTTGGTCAATTCCTCCCTTTCTCATTCTTTAGATTTACTAATATCTTCTACTCTTACCCAAAGCCACAGTTAGATTTTTTTGTTATCCACTTTAACATGTCACTACTCTGAATTTTCCCTTCCAAACTCTTCCAATGTGCTTGCAGAATTTCTCAGAAAGGAAATATATAGCTCTGTGCTGTCCTGTCTCTTTCAGACGGTTGAAAAAGAACCTGTGATTTACAAAAGAATATGTAGCAAATTCCAAGGCCCAATAAATTCCCTTTATTGGTTTTATCTCTGTTGGTGTCTGCTTATCTCAGTGACCATTCCGTGTCTCCAGGTAAAGCATTTTGCCTTGTAAATCAATAATTAAACCTTTGATGGATATTTTGGCATTCTATATTCCTCTGCTGCCCTTCTCCTTTTCCTTGTTCTTCCTGTTATTCTTGTAATCTCAGCATTACCATTCTTCTGGCAGCCCCATCCCAAAGGTAGGCATGACTTCAGAAGGCTCCTGGATGACTTCAGAAGAGATGTTGATAAATAATACTGTATTTAGGCTGTGTAAATGGAGCTGAACTTTGGTCTGTTCCTTCTTTGCAGCCTCCCAACTAAACAAGCAGAGAAGAAAAGACTGTATGCTCAGCCACCTCAGGCTATCCCTTACTGAAAGCTTTGCTCCAAAGGTTACTGGGAACGGGACAGAAGCAAATCTATATCTGTAAATAAACAGCAGGCAACTCAAAAAGACAAACATCAGAGGGTGTTCATCAAGGGTGAATAGCAGAACAGTTAGCAAGAGAGAGAGAACTTCTTATGGACTAAAAACAATCCCCATGGTACCTATAAATAATTTGTCTGTGGCAAGAAAAAATAATGAACAAATGCTTGAGATTCAAGTGCAACAAGCCTGAGTGCCCAGTGCCTTTCTGAAGGCCTCTCTTCTTTCAACCCATGGATGAGTTTCACTAAGTTGCTGTCAGCAATGTTTTTCAGGATTTAATGTGGCCAGATTCGACCACTGAGCTTTCCACTCTGTTTGGGGGTCTCAGCAAACTGGAAAGAACACATTTACCACCTCAAGTTACTCAATTGTTGAGGCTAAAGAAACAAATTGGCATGCAATATCTCCTTTTGGTGATGTGAATAGGTAGCATCCATGTAATTGTTGACTGTCTGAGCCAGATACTCAAATAGTGGGTCAAGAATTGCAGTCAGCAGTCTGTAGTTGAACCAGGTAGATTCACAGACAAAGAAAATTCAAGAACTGATGGTATGGTGTGCTATTTTGTTGATCTGTGGTTTTACTGCATGGCCAAATGTTTTGCCAGTTCAGCTGGGATATGAAAAAGAAAAAAATATCCACTTCCTCTTCATTCATTGTCTCCTGCCCCTGCAACTGACTTTGAGCTAGGCTAGAAGTTTCCCCAACTGTTAATCTGCAGAGAATCCTAATATTTACTGGAATCAGCATTTCTGCAAAGAATTTTGCATTTCCTGTGTGCTCAGTAATATTATCCCTGTGATAACTGCCTTGTCTAGGTCAGCTTTGCTTTATTTTCCATAAAGCAATTGAGATTTATGGTGCATGTCACTCCTTTTTATGAGTTTATTTTATGGTGTGGCTGATCTTATGACAAACAAAGCTTTTGCTCATATTTCCAGTGCAGGGTTTTTTTTCCATTCTATATTCAAAGAAAACACAGGAAGTAGGGCAGTTTGGAATCTGTAGCTTTTTAAGAGTTAATAATATTTTTTAAAGCCTTAAAGTATAGAATTCCCCAAAATGATCTTATGGCAGACAATTTGTTATCTGATGATGCATGTATGTCCCAACACTCATTCAGCTATTATTAGAGCCTTCACTGAAGTAATGTCCAGGCATTTGTTTCCTCAGAGGAGTAGAAATCATAAAAAGAAACCCAAAACAAACCAACATAATTTGCTCTCTGAACTGTTTTAAGCACTTCTGCAGCAAGAAGTGTAATCTAAGATACAAGGTCTCAAACTGTTTTCTCCATGAGAATGGCAAACACATGAAAGGAGGGAAGAATACCAGGTTAGAACTTTGATTGCAAAAATATTTTGTGCTCCCAGCCTGGTCTGGTAAATGTAATGGTAGTGGCTGGCACTGCAAGACCTCAAAAACTGAGATTTAGTACTCAAGCCTTTTTATTGAAACATCATTTTCCAAAAGAGAGGATAACTATTGTTTTCTTCATTTAAGCAGCATTTTGTCCCAAGGGTATCAGTTTATACTTTAACGCTGCAGAGGACATAAAAGGAGGAAATATTTGCCCTGAAATATTGAGAAAAAAATGGATATGAGAAAGGAAGTCTGAAGGGCAAGCAGTGTTAGCTCTACTTTATAGACAGGAAATGGAGAGCAAAGGGTGAGTGTTTTTGTTAAGTCTTTCCAGAGAAAAATGGTGATGCCAACTGTGTGTCAATGTAATGGAGTCTCTATCAGTGGAGACAGAGAGAGAAAGATGAGGATTTAGATTCTGCAAGAGTTTAACCAAAGCTCCTTTGAAATAAAGAGGGACCTTTGGATTGACTCAGGAGGAGCTGGTTTTATTTGCTGTGACTGGGGCTGAGGATTTTACCTTTCATTTTGATATACTGATACCCATTTTGCCTTTCAGCATCCCTAAATGTGGTGCCACAGAGAGCATTGCTTCCTTATGAATCCATGCAGCTCCCAGTGCAGAATGTCTCAGGACTGTTGCAGTATCCATGTGGAATGATAACAACAAATTACATGCTCAAAATCACACATTTGGGCTGAAGTGCATCTTGAAACTGAATTTCTGCCAGTTTAGTGGCTCAGTCCTTTTCCCTCCAGTTTTCCCCAGCTGACTATTCCAGTGTTCTGCTATGCAAACAGCTTTGGTGGAGCTGTCACTGCCTTTTGTCTTGCAAGTCATTCTCAGTGTGTGGCAGTGGCAGAGGTGCATCATATTTGAGTTTCACTTTCTCATGTGGCTTCTACAGTTCAGGCACTGCCCAGATGGCCCCTCTATGCCAGAATCCATCAGATATTGTTTTTTCCATCACTCATGGAATGATGGAAACAGGATCTGGGGATCTGGGCACATGGTACTGTCAGAATAAAAGCAAACACCAAACAGTGAAATCTGTCTTTTCTTCCTCAATTTCTTTTCTTTTTCTTCTATTTTGTAGTCCCTTTCCTTTCCTTTCCCCTTTTCTTTCCTTTCCTTTCCTTTCCTTTCCTTTCCTTTCCTTTCCTTTCCTTTCCTTTCCTTTCCTTTCCTTTCCTTTCCTTTCCTTTCCTTTCCTTTCCTCTGACTGCAGGTATTGGTCTCACAGGGTGGTCATGTGTGTGATTGAGAAGTGATCATACATTTAAAACTTTTCTTAAAAATAACTGGAATCCATTGAAATCCCCCATTTGTATTCAAGGCATTTCAGCACTGAGCAGCATGAAAGGAAGAGATCAATAATCACATTGCATGACCCAACTTCTTGCTGTGCAATGCTGACATAAACTAGCTCAGCTCTAACATTGAATCCAGGCCCCCCTGATTTGCCCTTCAAGTATAGTATCCCCATTTCTTCCCTTTCACCCAGCTGTCCTCTAGGGATATTTCCCAATTCAGCTATGATAACCTTGCAGTTTGTTCCATATCTATCTTTCTCCTCCTTGATCTATCATTTAGGAATTACTCCAGAAGGGCCTCATGTTCACAGTTAGCTTTGTGTAGCCTTTATTTTAATGCCACTCTCACTCATCCTGGCCCTACAAACTTGCTCCACTCCTCTAACAGGTGCATGGCAGCTGTAAGGAAAACCCTGTTTAACCAGCAAATGTGTAGCATGAGGAAAAAGATGGCAGGAGATCTGTGGTGACATGTGTTAGGAGCTGACAGTATGGCAAAACTAGGCATTGTTTCCTAAGAAACAAATTGTTTCTTTCCTAAAAAAAAGCTGTAAAAATGGCAGTTAGGAGCAGTGTCTAATATTGCTTGGTCTTCTTCAATGTTTTCACAACTCAAGTAATGCTTTACACGAGATTTATCATCATTAGCTCAGGTCCCAGTCCTATTCTGTTCTGCCTGTTACCTATCCCCAGGCTTTAACATCACTAACAAATCTCCAAAGTTGTCTCAAAGTATTTAAAGTGCATTTCAGGTACTTTTGTTATTTCTGAAAAACCAATTATATTTCTCCCCGAAATAGCTCTTGGCATTGCTGATACCTCTTCAAGCAACAAAGCAATAGCCAGTGGGACCTCCTGTTCATTCATGCTCCAAGGTGGGAGAAGTGGAGCAGGAAAAACTCAGAGTTGCACAAAGGGAATACTGGGACCTCCTGTTCATTCATGCTCCAAGGTGGGAGAAGTAGAGCAGGAAAAACTCAGAGCTGCACAAAGGGAATATATTGTGAGGAGATGGAGAGAGAAAAACCAAATGTGGAACTGATGCCAAAATGCACTGAATGCAGCAAAAGCACCAAGTGGCCAAAGTAAGATGCCCTTCTGTGTGACCATGTGCCAGGTCAGGGAGAAGGAACACAAGGATATGTTGATGTTTGATTCACTGCTGGGGTTTGTGTTGTATGGAATCTGGCACTCAGACAGTTTCTGCTGCGCATCACAAAACTCCTGTAGTCAGAAACCACATAAAAAAAATTATGGACAGCAAAAACATTGGCACAACTATTTCAGGCTGTCAGTCCTTGTAATGAAATCTTGCCTTAGTTATAGTATCAAATCCCTGTAGTCTGCCTTTACTTTCACCTTATTTATGACTAAGTCTCATTTTCCACTGCTTCCAATTGCACAGACATAAAAATGCTTTGAATAATGTCATATGAATAGAAAAGTTCTGGTTTTGCAGATTATTGGACTTAAATGGCTCTTGCTTTATGCACATGTGAATTCATAAATCCAGCTTAGGCCAAATGAGACGATGGAGTGTTTGTTAAAAGTTGGAGCAAGTCTTTGTGGATCCAGGGGCCAGAGTCTCAAAGGCTTGAGGCACTGAAAATGTTGGATCATGTTGTCTATCTGAGTTTGTAGAATCTGAAACAATCATTTGGAGCCTTGAGCCACATTATGTGCAGCCTCAGACCCAGAGTGAAACACCAAACAACAGCATTTGCAACTGTTTGGCTGTATTCTCAAAAATAACCATCAAGTGTATGGGTTTGAATCTTTTTCCAAAAGCAGGTTAGCTAGGGAAGAGGGGAATAGCCAGGACATGATTTGAAAATTTGTAAGCCACACAGAGAGAAACTGTCACACCTTTCCATGGAACAAAGATCCTCCATAATTTTCAGCACAGACCAAACTCTGCAGAAGAACTGAACATTTTTTTTCTCTCTTTCACTTGTACAGTTTTGTGCTGGCTTTAAGTGCAGGAACCAAAATGCTGGTATGGGAGAAGAGTTGTTGCAGTTTGAAGGTTAAACATCAAGGTATCTTTGAAACAACAGAAGTGAGGGCGGAATGTTGTTCTCTTGAGATTTATGAGCTCAGTTTTCTCTTCTAGCACAAAAGTAAAGGAATCCACACCCAGGCTTTCCTTGGCCTGTTCTCCAACTGAGCACTGATTCTTTCCATTTTTATTCATGCTTTATGTTTCATCGATCTTCAAATTTGACATTGAATCTTAAGCCACGAAAAGGCATAAAGTCTCAATCAAATTTGACATTGAATCTTAAGCCACAAAAAGGCATAAAAACTCAGTGCTTCAGGTGTTTTCAAGATAGATAATAAACAGCCAGAATTTCATGCTATTCTTCTCACCGCCCACTTGAACAGCCGAGGACAGAGAACTGAATTTTGCAAGTAATTACCAGTGTATTCTAGAGTGAAATTTCCATCAGTTAAAATAAAGCTTTAATTTTTTTTTGCATAGTGAAATGGGAAATTTGCTTGCTCTGAGCAAACTGAACATATGTTTATCCCATGTGAAAATCTGCTATTAGCGCCCACAAGCCTCTAGTTTACACAACATCTATTTTCTTTTTCAGGGGGTAATGAAAGTAGTGTCAGAGCCACACAGGCTCTTCTGTAGTACCACAGATTGTTATTTCAAGGACCTGGGAGCAAAGGCTGTGGAATCCATTCCTCTAGACAGATTCCCAATGTTGTGCACAAAACTAATTTAATTTTTATATATATATTTAAAAATTGTTCTTAAATCCCCTCAAAAATCCAAAATATTACACAAAGAGAGAAATTTCTTTTTTTTTTTCTGTTTATTGAATGTTGCACTGTAAGTAGAGGAAAATCTTCTGTTGGATTTCATAGCAAAGTTTTGGTCAGCATTGTTAAGTGTTGTATTTGTTTGTAATAAAACAAACTGCCTTGGGCTGAAGCTAAATCTTATAAGCCAAATGAGTGAAGATTAACTTCTTGTCCTTCCTCTTTTGTGAAGCTGTCAGAAAAAAAATGTCACTTTTCTTTTTCACTTTTTTTCCCCCCTTTAAAACACATCCCTGCTCAGCATCTTTCTCATTTCAACTGTTTCCCAACTTCATTTGCTTGTTTCAATGCAAGGGGCGAGGACATTCCCACTGCATTTGAAGCAAAATTGCTCTCAAGGTTCACACTCCAAGTGCAAAATCCTTTGTCATTTCCAAACAGGCGACAGCAGCTGAGGGTTTATGAGTTGATATTAGGAACTGGTAGCAGTGCAACAGGCTGATGTCACTGTAGTGCAGCCTGTGAAGTCTTCTCACACGTCAGCATTTGCTTTTTGAAAGGTCCTTCCTACACAATAGCACTGAGTCCTTCAGGCTTTTCACTCAGTGGTCTGTTGTAAGCTCATAGAGAATAAATCAGTAATGGGAAGTTCTGCAGCAGAAATGCTGAGTCTCATGGACAGGGCTGCATTCAGGGAGCTGGCAGAGGGGTTAAGGACACTGTTACCTGCAGGGAAACTTCCACAAAGTGCTCAGATTGGAATCATTGAAGAACTGTGATGTCCAACAGAGTGCTGGTAAAACCTCACTATTCTAGCTATGATTAATACTTGGGAAGTGATGTCCCATTCCAGCTCTTATACTGATTTTTTTTTTTCCCCAGTGGAAAACATGCTCTAAGAAATCAGAGCCTTTTTTCTGCATATTTGCAGTGTTGAGTCCCACAATTTAAATCACAAGTAATGAATCTTAATGCATCGATCTGTACAACTGGAATATTATGTTAGACAGTAGATTTAACATAGATCAAGACGAAAGCATTTCTGACCCTTGTGAATTTTAAAGACTCAAAATCAAGGAACACAACCTAAAAATCCACAAGTTACAAGGTGCTGAAGACAAGCTGAGGATGCTTTTTCCAGAACAGGTTAAAACTGAATGAAACTAAAGTCTGGGGAGAAATCAAAGTAACCAAGTTCCTTCAGAACTCAGGTAGAATGGTTGGGTTTGAAATTTGGCTGCTATTTCTACTATGTTGTGTGTGTTATTCCATGTGACTCAGCAGCGTTTCTAGCATAAAGCATTTCAAATTGAGAGAAATATGTTGCTGGAAGGAGAGGATGTGAAAAAAACATTGGATTTGTGGTGTTTTTTTCCTCTTTTCTTATTTTCCTTATTTTCCTTTTTTTCATTTTTTCTTTTTCTTTTTAAATCAAGTTCTTTATTTTGATCTTGAAAATGTGGCTATTCTTTTTAGAGAGGCATGTTCAGAAGGGAAGAGCAATCCCTCCCCAGCTAGTATTTTGTATTGCTCCTACCTGCTAATTAAGTGAAGGGATTGTCAGAGAGCCTGACAGACACATCCATAATACCAACTTGATAGCATTTCAGCAGAGTTTTGTCCCTCATCCCATCACATCCATACGAAATGGCTCCATGGCACATTGACAGGCTGTGTCAGAGATGTCTGTGAGGAAGGAGATGAAGAAGAAAGATATTCCAGGCTTTCATGTTGGCACCCTCCTGATGAGTAATTCAGGCAGTTTGGAGCCTCCTCATGGTCCTCTCCATCACCCCCACCCCTCTGTTCCCAGCAGCACATTTTGTCTCCTTCAGGAGTCACACCAGCCTCTCAAAGCTAAATGGTACATGATGTTAGATTAATTGGCTAAAAAAGCATCCACAGCATGAGGGGAGGTGGGGAGGTTGCTTGTCAGAAGTGTCTTTCTGTCACACTGAAAATCATAGAATGGGGGGGAAAAGAAGGATCTAAATGAAAACAAAAGAATCTAGATGGAAAAGCGTTGTAAATGAAAACAAAATGCTTCTCTGGAAGTGCTGGCAATGACCTGGAGGGATCTGAACAGACATCCTCAGCTGCCTGTGCTTCACAGGACTGGAGAGGCAGTGCAGCCCTGGGAGTGCAGGATCCTGCAGTGGGGAGTGTGCTGGAAAGGAGAAATAAATGTCTGTGGCAGCCTAAGAACTGATCCTGTGCTGCAGCCCCGAGCACACATCTTCTGCTGAATTGTCCCCTGGATAAACTATCTATTGCTACAAACTGATCACTACAGTTCCTGTTGGAGCAGCTGCACATCCCAGCAGTGTCTCCTGCTACTTCTCATGGTTGGCCACAGTAGAAGCTATAGAGAAGTCTCTCCTCTCTGTTGCTCTTCTCTCATGAATATTGCCAGAAGAGCTCTGATCTCCCTGAAGCTGAGTTGAAGATGTCTAATTCCTGCCTTGCAACATCAGCTCACAGCCACTGGAATCATTTGATGAGCTCCTTGCTAATTCAGTCCGAACTCTTCCATAAACTTGGAATTCAGTCACTCTCACTAAGGTTTGGCAGCCCAACATATTCCTGAAGTTTTGAAGTCTATTTTTTCTTTCTTTTTATTTTTTTCTTGCTGTCAAACCCTTCCTATCACTGTATTCTCCATGTGCTGGGATCTCCTCTGTGTTGCCAACTCGCTTGTTCCTCTGCTTTCCACCCACAAGATTTTCTCTTTCATGTCCACAAGGAATCCATAATATTTTTGGTTAAATTTATTTTTCTGAGTTCTAATTTCTTCTATGCTTTACATACACAGAATGATTTTGGTATAACCCACTGCAAGGGCTATTTTGGCTACTGGTTTTCAAGAGAGAGTTAAATACCTGTGGTAACAAAAATCTGAGATTCCCCTCATGGGAATTCTGGGCTCATTTTGCTACTTGCAGAGCAGATACTCTATAGAAAGATGTTGTCTCCTTCATTCTGACTGATGCTGGCAGATGTGAAGCTCCTATGCAATAATTAAGACTATTTTTATATGCAAGTTATTTTTTGTAGCCTGCATACCATACATTTGGTGTGCAAGAAGAGATTTTTTAAAAAAGTAATCTTAATTTCATGCCAAATATTTCATGCTGAAATGCAACAGATGAAGCAAAATTATTATTTTCACTCATCTTTGCTGCTGACTTTCCTTCCTATATAAGGAATAGGTGCTGACTTCCTAGGTAATAACATCCAGTAATGTCAAGTAATAGGAGCTAGGTATTGGAGAGGAAAAATAAAAGCAAAAACATTCCACTGGGAAGGGCAAAGATAGACTGAGAGCTTAAAGTGTTGAAGATTCTTCTCTGGAGAATCTCAAACACAGGTCAAAATAATCTTTCATTTTAGTTTCATTAGAGTTTATGTTGGGACAAAAGGAGAAGTAATAGCATAATAGCCTTATGCTCCTCTTTTGTACATCTCTAAGACAAATGGATGACAAGGACAGGAAAAGGAGAAATTAGCTTTTCCCAGGATGGGAGATCATGGCTATGTTCCCTCCCATACCTTAGTAGGGCTCTAGGCATGGAAGAGTCCTTTTGCCATCCATAGGACACTTCCTTGCTCTCCCATCCAGCAGTGGCAGCCTGGCACAGGCACCCAGAGAGTTCCCACCCTGCCCTGACAGGGCTGGCTGTGGTGGGTTGCAGAATCCCCTCCCTCCCTGAGCTGTGCCAGTGGCACTGCTTGCCAAGTGGCAGGATGCCTCTTTGTTCTGTCACATTGCTGTATCATCTCACCAGGAGATGTGTAGTTTAAAAAAAGCAAAAGACAAACAAGCAGCAGTGTTTGCAAAACGAGATGGCATGTTAAAGCATCTTGGGGATGGATTTCTCCCTGTGCTTTTTGTTGACCAATTCTTTCCTTCACTTGGAGTGTGAAAGGACTGAGAACGTCCAATGCAACTTCCCTATGCTAAGTACCACCTGCCAGGCAAAGGAAGATCCTCTATCAGACACTTTTCCTTTGAAATTGTAAGTTTTCAGAAAGAAATGCTGGCACACACCCACATTATTCCACACACACTGCCTTCCCTTCCCATCCAGACTGCAGTTTGACTAGGAGCAGGAACAACACAGAAAATCCATCTATCTCAATAGTATTTCAAATCCAAAACTTAACCTCCAAATAAATGACTTACCCCTGGCACCTTCACAGTAATTGGACTCAATTTTAGATCACTTTCAGCAGTAATACCTGAATAAAAGGGCAATGGCTATAAATAAATCAGGATCGAAGATATTATTAGAAGATGTTATTAGAAAGACAAAGGTAGATTAAGCAGAGGGGATGAAAAAAATGCCAGCCCAGCCACTCCAGCATAAACAAAATAGAGTAAAATTAGAGCTGGCTGTAGGCAGAGCTTTGAATGACTGGGGAGTGCATTTGCAGCCTGCTGAGCAAAGGCAATTCTGCCCCCACACTGACGCACAGAAGATTTGGATTAATTTCAGTCCAGACAGGTAGTACAGCTGCAGTTTGGGGCTGATAGCTTGGTAGGAAGGCAAACCAAAGGGCTGATGCAGACCTGAGTATTCTGCACCTGCTGGGTAACAGAGATATAAATGCTAGAAAAAGGGCAGCCAAAATGCATCCCTTAAGCAACACACAGCTTCTGAACAGTTTTAGCACAGCTTCCACAACCGAGGGGTGTGATGTGAAGCTGCTGTGAGGACCAAGGCAGTAATCAGTTCTCCCTGTCTTTGAGGTTTGAAGGGAAGCAGTAGGATTTTTTGGGGAGGCTCCAGGAACAGTTGGATAGACACCTCCCAGGGTGGGTTAGCTTGGGTCTGTCCTCCCTTAGTCATGGTCAGGGTGACATTTTCAAGGTGCTTTCTGGATTTATGTTATGTGTATCTTAAAGGTGAACTTTCCTTTTGGTTTTACACAGTGGCTCAACCAATCACAGCAAATGTTACCCATAAGGTACCAAGTCTCAAGAAACCCAGACAGCTCAGTGTTTTGTGAAGTAAAAGCAAGAAAATTCCTCAAGTTCATTGGCAGCAAAACTTTTTTTAATCTTTCTTTCCCATTCTTCTTAGGACATGGGCATTGTTCCATGTCTTTCTGACCTTTCAAGTCTGTAGGGAACACAAAAGGAGGAGGAGGGACAGCTGACATTGTGACTAGTGCTTCCTACTCCATCACCTCTTTGCTCTCCTTATTTATGACCTTGTCAGAAATAGTGTTGCAAAACACTTCCAAAGAGTTATTTTATGGAAAGATTCTGAAATATTTTCAAAGGGCTGATTTATCAGAGCTCTGAGAATAGATGTATATTCAAGGGAAGTGTAGACAGGGTGATGGAAAACACCTTTAATTACCTCAATGGCTTCTACTGTATGGTCACCCCTCAGACAGGCAGTTTATACCACACCAGATGAGGTGTCAATTTGGGAATATGCATTTTTTTAAGTCTAGGACTGATTTTTATATGCTGCATTTCTGATTGTGAAGATGCTTTTCTTTGCATGTCCCTTTTATTGTTTGTTTTTTTTTTTACAAACATCTTCCATGGACTATTCTCAGTTATGATCATCTGATTAGTCGTTCCAATTATTTGCAGTATAATCCATGGTTTCCCTGACAGAAGTCAGGAAACCCAGCAGAAGCAGGGACAAAATCCAGGCTAGGGGAAATACAGCTGGTGGGTGAAGTCTTGCCATTCAAGCATTTGGAAAGTTATTTCTAGTGCTTTTGCTCCATGGCTCTCTGGGATGGGACTTGTCCTCAGTAATATCTGTGCCTGAAATTGCCTGTCTGGTTGCAGCCATGTGCTCTCACACACCTCGTGGGTGCAGCTTTCACAGGAGGCTGTTACTGAGCCAGCTTGCATTTAACCTGGCACAAATCAGGGCTGTTAGAGAAGGCTGTTGCAGGCTTCAATCAAAAGAAATGCAGTCGGGATAGAGCTCCGATGAGCCTGGGTCACAGGCTAGTAGTGCATAAGGAAATTGTTATAGTGCTGCTAAAAATCCATTATACACCATCATGCAGAGAAGTGGTTGGATTTACATGCAGGTGCAGTTTCTGTCAGGAATATCTAAATGTTTTCTGTACACAGGCTAAGAAACCCTCACAGAACTGTTGGACATGAGAGAAAAATAATTCTTTCTCATTCAATCTCTTTTTTTAACAACTTCTATTAATCTTGTATTTATTCTCGAGGCTCCTACCCTCTCTCATATACAGTAGAGACTGCAGGAATGGTAAATAGCTTCATACAACATTCATATCCAGTGAAATATTCATATTAACCTATATATGAGCTTATTTATCTAAGTTAAGTAAATAGATATTTATATATTTTTCAGGCAGGAGAAAAGAGAACATAAAGATGTCTAGACAGCTGAGTTCAGGAAGGAGTCACCTATGGTTCTTTTGGAACTAGCAGGAAGTAAAGAGCTGGAAATAAGAGATTCCTATCTTTTGATTGTAAAGGCACCCCAGGAATGAGGGGAGGTAACTGCAGATGATAAACTCAGCCACGCTTAGCTAATGGTTTGAAATTGGTGTGGAGGTGTGTAATTATGAAATTTAGAGCTAAAATCAGCATATGGACACTGTGACTTTGAAAGCACAGTCTTGGTCATCAGACTTTTATCCTGAGAGAATTAGGCTTATTCCATTAGTGTTATTGTCATTAATTGGAGTAGTGGGTTGAAATGTTCACAAATTGACATGCAGGTTGAACATTTGAGATGCCTGCAGTGTTTATGGGAATAAATGAGGAGGAGGAGATAGAACAGCTGTAGTGTGTGTATGTAGAGGGCCAGTGAAGGGTTGTTCTGGCTAACTCTTTGCTTTTAGCAACTGTACTGGTAGATCCATATGATAATTCCATTTCTCCAAATGTAAACCCTTACTGCCATATAGTATGTGTTGCTTTGCTACTGTAACAGTGCAAGAGTGGATCAAACTCAACACTGAGGATACCAATGTTCTCCATAACACACTTGTGTATGCTATGGATCTGGAATGTGGGATTCCCACTACCAAAACTATGGCAAGTCAATTAATTGAAGAGCATTTTAGCAAGTAGGCTATGACACTCTATTGAATTAAATAGATTTCTTTCACATAAAAGTTGTGGGTTTTTTGAGATGCTTAATTTGAACACTGCAAAATAACACCTGAAATGTTTTTAGGCCATCTCATCTGAGAACTAAGTTGGCCAAGAAAACCCATTTGGCCTCATTGGTAGAAATTAGCATAAGAAATTCTGTGACTTTGAGCACTAGTATTTGGGATAGGATAAAAGGATTGAAGAGGCTGTGGGGTTTTTGTTATTTTCTGGAAGGTTTAAGCATTATAATCTTGTTGTTGTCCTCTGAGACTTTGGCTGGCTGCAAAGAAGAGTTGAGGAATCCTTTTGTTCCATCTCATTCCTGTTGTGTAAGGAAGGGCATTCTAGCTGTGCCTGGAAATTGCTCTGAAGGGAGTACTGGAAAGTGTTCAGAAGAGCCAGAGGGAAAAGTACAGCTTGTCTGCTGAAGGGCACCATGCACAGTTGCTAAGAGAAGTCTTGTTTGCTGAACTGGCTTTGATAGACTCCAAATGCCTGTGTTGGGGAAAGAAACATGAAGACCACATGCACTCCACTTCCCACGACGTGTTACTTGACTGTGACACCCAACTTTTAAATTTGTGCAAGGTTTATTGATGGCCTTGAACTACACACACACACGCACTCTTTACCCCACATAAACAGCATCATACCCCTTGGTGCAGCAGCTCATTGTGTAGTCTGTGCATGTCAGAGCAGACAATCCCATCAGAGATTTCCATGGTACCATAGCAGCAGTTTTCTGATCTCATTTAAGTTACAGAATTACTTCCTGTTTTGAAAGAAAACTGGAAAGAAGATTGTTCTGGAGGTGGATTGGTCTGGTTCAGCTTGTTAAAGCCACATTTTTGAGAGTGGGCTGTTCAAAAGCACTTCCAGACAGTTTCACTTGACTACAGAGTAGTCTTGGCCCAGGTTCTGCCTCATGGGAAGCTGCTTTTCCCTCTCACACTTGGTCTTGAATTGAAAATACTAATGACCCCAGAGCCTATCCCAGACCTACATTATGCTTAGTGTAGTAACAGGTGTGTACCTACACCATACAGTAAAGAGATATGAATTAATAATTGGACAAAGGAGGGAAAATTTGGCCAAGTTCTCATCGTTAGTCACAGGATGAGTACGTAAGCTGCTAGATTCAACTTCAGAGAAAACAGGATACGAATGACTAGATGAAAATGTTACACCTACTCCCTGTCGAGACCACAAATCTAGTCCTACAAACTGGTATGCAGATCTACCAGTCCAGGCTCAAAATCCACTCAAACATTCCTCCAACAGAGTGATGAGTGTCTTTTCTTCAACATAATGAACTAAGAAATACTGCCTGTGCTGGTAAGTGGAATATTGAAGGCTAGAATAACAATTTAGAACCTGTCTGAGCTTTCTTAGAGGATTTTGGTCGATGAAAATGTTGCCTGGTGTTTACCCAAGGATAAGAACATACAAGACCTATTTCCACATGGTAGCTACCTTGAGGCAAATTATTCTCTGACACAAAATATGGTATCTCTAGCATAGTTTTCATTGTTGCCAGGGTGTAGTGAAATCCATCAGCTCTTTAATGGAGACAGAAGCACTGCACAACTCGTTGGTTTCAGTCTGGCCCTACCAGACTCATACTCTGTATCTTAACTCAGAATCCAAGTCTTCAACAGCATTAGAGGGACACAATGAATCATTTCATGAGGAACAGTTATTTTCACAGTCTTAGATTTTTTTTCTCACCACTCTTTTGTAAACAGATTCTTCAGCTCTACATAGCATAAACCTGTAGACAAAAACCACATCTATATATCTAGATCAGCAATTGACACTCAGATGAAAAGGATTGAAACTCCAACTGGGTGAGCAAGGCTCCCTTGACTGACAAAAGGAAAAAAAAAGAAAGGAAGGGAGGATAAATTAATTGAATAATTTAATTTTAGTGTGCTTTAATCTTTTCCCTAGCTGAGATGGGTTCAGCTCCAGCTCTTGAAGGATTTTCAGTCCTGCGTGTTTTATTAGTCTTTCACACTTGGCTACCTAAGGGAATGTGGTACCCTATGTTCACCCTAAAGCAAGAGCAATTACTTTCTAGGGTCAGTCTATAAAATCAACATTGAAGTCCTTGCATGACCATGGAAAAGAGGACAGAGAGGGGAGTAGTGTCTTCTGAACTAGAGCTAGTAGATGGCTTAAGGTGCTATCACATCACTGGGACATGAAGCCAGAAGGCAGTTCCAGAAGTGATGTTGGAGATGGGTGTGGTGTCACAGCACCACAGGCAGGAGCTGCTCACTGATGTAAAGCTGCATATACCAACCCTGTATTGCTGTCTTGGGAAATAACATGACAGAATAATATAACACAGTCGTTTTACAACCAGCTAGGTGGAAACAATGCAGCAGCGAGGACTGAAGGGTGATGAGAGCTCAAGTGTTTCAGATTATCCTATAGAGAACAAATCTGTTTGATATACTATTCACACTGCCTCATATGAAAGTTTAATGTCTTGGGGGCACCAGCTCTGTACAGACCTATGACTGTAATCAAGCCACAAACAATGGCTGTGTGAAAGATCTTGGAAAAGTTTCTTGGCATCTCCAATGGTTGTGTTGCAAAGCAGTGACCCATTTTTCAGTCATTGGTTTGCATTTGATAACCATGAAGTCTTACAGAGTAGAGAGGGAAAAGGAATGAGGCTGCCTGAGCTGAAAGAAATGGCTGTGTGAACCAAACCATTGTAAGGTTTTATATCTTGATTGCTTCTCTCTGGAAAACTCTGCCAAGTCTAAAATAATTTCCATAATAGCATGCATTGCTGATATAAAACAGATAGAAAATGCAGCGTTTCTTTTCAACTTTTCAACTTTCAACTTCTTTCAACTCCTACAACACATCAAATTCCTTTCAGGATATAACTAGAACCTTTATCAGTGACAAAAAGTGCCCATTTGGGGTTCTTCCTATCAGCATCTGAGGCAGAGATAAGTTTTCTAATGAACCATTCAGTACAAGCACTTTGAAATTACCCATTAGCTGACAGATTTTACCTGCAACAGACCTGAGTAAATTCTTAACTATTTTTTTAATTCATTCTTTTTTTCTGTTCTAAATAGATTTTAGTGGCATCTCTTGACTCTTGTTGGCAGGAATGGAGATATTTGCCATCTGTTCAAATGCATATTGGCCATGGTAAGCAATTCAGACAATTCCCCAAGCAACGGGCATGGGGAGGCAACCAATACTAGCTTCTGGCTCTTCACACAGCTCAGGTGCAAGCAGAGGACAATGCATTCAGGTGGGTTGTTGGCACTGAAATGAATTCATGAACAGAACATGTCTCCAGAGTGCTTCCAGCAGAAATGAAGTTATGAAAGTATTAACGATCAGATCAGAAGATATTTGGTCTTGGCTTGAACAATAGCATTCTGTTTGTTTTAATATGCATAGTGCCCAGCATGTCTTTCTGGGGAGTTAGAGAACTGACTAAAAAGGAAAGGAGATAGCTGCATGGAAATGAACTTCAGAAGCTGTAAGGCCATGTTAGAGCAGCTCATACTGCTGTGTTTAAGGTGCTTTGCTCAGAGACAGCTGCAAGGAAACATCTTCAACTCTTTCAAGTGTTTAGCTGAACCTGCTCCTTGCTGTAGTCCTTCAGCTATAGACTTTTTGCATGAAGGGAGGCTGAGTTTTGGTTGCACTCCCAGCAACCAGTATCCAGACAAACCCATCACAGTTGGTGGACCTGAATCAGGATTTGCTTGTAAAGATGCCCATGCTGCTAAGAACCTTATTTGCAAGTAAGTGCAGGTGGAGAATTTAGAAGGTTGCTGCTGGGAGAAGTGAGTGTCTCTCAGTGGTGTCTCTCCTTCAGAAATAACGACTGCTGCCTGTGCCTTTTGTGGAGCAGTGTCTCAGATTAAGTCTCTGCCACTCACTGTGTATTTGCTTTGTATTTTGCAGAACTTTCCAGCTGGAGTCACACAGTACGTTGTTCCCCATAGCATGAAAGCATGACATCTTACTGCTTTTCCCTGGAGCAGAGCAACACATTCATTTTTAATTGTTGACCACTATATCAGAAATCCTATTTCCCAGAGTTTAATTGTTTTGCATGATGTTTAATTCATGGCTTCCCTACAGAAATCAGCTGTTAACCTTTTTTAAAAAAATAATGTATTATTTAGTATTTATTTATTATTTAGCAATAACATTTTTAATTGTACAGGATGATATAATTTATTTATATTTTCACTATAAAATTCCATGTCCCAGTGCTCCCTTTCCCTTCCCCCTTTCTTTTCCTTGCAATTATGAAAAGCAATAGGAACCATAGAAATGTTACTATAAAGGTTTCAAGAACAATTTTTTGAAATATGATGTTCTTATGCAGAACAACACTGAAGGCACATTTAAATCCTCCTGGAAATGTTAAGCTTTTGGGGCTCAGGGCATTAGGTGAAGATATTTCTGTTTCTTTCAGAATATGCTTTCTTCCATATTCTGGTAAATGAGCTGCCCTGCAGAAAAGTTCCATGGCAAATCTCAAGCCAAAGTTTCAGAGGATTTGTAGAAACAAGAATTCAGAGTTTCTGCCAGAGACCTGATGCATCAAGTGATACTCATCCAGCCAGGAGACCATGCCATCCAGAATGTGTCTAGCTGAATTTCACACACAGCAAAGTGCTCTTGGAAGTATTCCAGGACAATAATTATTGGATACCAGGGAGCATCAAATAAGAAATGAAGAAGCACAGCACTTGCATAGATCTCATCCACTGTTCTGGCTGCAGAGAATGCCCTTTGCTTTGGCTGCCGTGGCAAAATCTCCATCCCTTTCTGGATCCTAACCAATGTTGAGCAAGATGAAAAGACTGGGAGATATTTTATAGTGTGCCCAAGTCCTGAAGCTCCTTTCAAACCCAGAGACTATGCAGAGGCTGCAGGAGTCCCAGCCACCTCTCTTGGGTACAAAGCTTTCCCATGATGGCCAAGGCTGCAATCTGACTCCTGCTGCTCCCGGGGCAATGCTGCTCGTGAAGGACAAGGTCCAACTACACAGGCAGAGATGCCAGACATGGATATCAGCACAGGGGGTGTATTTGCAAGGTTCATATTAGCAACATATTCCTAATCATATGTGGGCAGACACTTATATATATGTGGAAATATATATATTTCTGGTTGATAGGGCTGTGAGGTCAGTGTCAATGTTTGGTCCAGCATCAGTCTGGAAAAGCACCTCAACTGAGATTATTTTTTTTAAAGTGTGGAGAAAAACCCAATGAAGTTAGTAATGAAAAACATTGCTGCACTTGGAGCTGCTACACAGCTCCATTTTCATTTGATGGAAAGCTGACTGCTAAAGGAAATCTCCCTATTTTCCTCCTTTTCCAAGGCATGTGGTACCCCCAAGAAAACAAGTCAGGATGGGTGTTTGTAACCACAGAACTCCTCCTGTGGGGCTGATCCCATACCCTTCTGTCTTTTTCACTTAAAAATCATCCCCTCTGTCATCACCCACACAGGAAGATGCTGTTGTTTCACTGCTGTGAGTGAGTGCTCCAGTGTCAGAGCATCATCAGAGCAGGAAGTGCTACAGCTGGCTAAAAATCAGTTTACAGTGGAAGAATCACAAAGCTTCTAATGATGAAATCAGAAAACAATCTGTAGCTTTTTGCTGAGTCTGTTTGGTTTAAAAACAAAATCTCCATCAAATCCTGAGGGAGTAGAGCAGCACTTCCTCTCCTAATTTTTTATATAAACTTTGGCAGAAATGAAGACTGAATGGCTAAAACAATTAGAGGAAAATTTCAATTCAGTAGGAAACAGGAAAAAATCAATCACGGCAACAAAAAACTTGGTCATTTCTAAGAGATAGGATATCTGATACAGCTGCTGCTCTTTCAAGAACTACTTAAAAGCATTTTTGACTACTTTTTTTTTGAAAATATTTCAATCAGTATGTATCAAAAAGATGCTTTATTCTCTCTTTCAATTTCTTCCTTCTTTCTTCTTCCTACCGCAGTGTAAATTCTACTGCAAAAGAAAGAAAAAAATCTGTATAGCACAAATGACTCTCACTTCAAGCAAATATTGCCATAAGTAATTATGCTTCTCTCTGTTCTTGTTTCAGACATACTGATGTTACGAATGAATTAACCAAGGAACATAATGCTTCACTGTCAACTGAGAGCTAATCCTTGAAGTTTAGTGCTATTACACTTAACATATTTCAGTTGGATCTCAAACCACGACATGTAGAAGAACTGATACCAGTGAAGGAGATGGATTTCTTGTCAAGAAAGAGTCTCACAATTCCTTTGCTCCAAGGAAATTTGAATGAAGAAACATTCAGTTTGGAGACATGCCTATTCTGCTTAGAAGAAGTTTAAAAATGGGTTGAGGAAAGCAGACAGAGCTAGAAGATATTTCAAAGAAAGACTGTAATTTTTTAACTCAGAATTCAAGTTTCTACATTTTTCCATGGGACTTTTTGACAGTTGTCCAGCCATTCACTTTGGAACATCTCTTCTGGACTTTACACCTGAAGCTCTTGCAGGAAAAGGAGTTTGTGTTGCTTGAGTGGTCTAAATCTGCTTGCAATTTGCAGCAGATTTCCTTGGTTCTATTGACATTTGCTTCTGGTGTTGGAGCACATGTAGGACAATGACCTTCTTTTACACTGCAGCTCAGTAACTGCTGGCACTGACACAGATTTTGGGTGTCATTGCTCCCAAATCCCTTGGTCTTTGCCACTTCATTTGAAGCAGTCACTGAGACAGCTAAGGAGGAAGGCTAATTGCCCTAAGGTCTTTGATAGTGAACGAGGTGAGCAGGGTGTCAGCAGTGCATGAAGCTGAGGTGCCCTGTAGTGCCCTCAGCTGTCTCACCCCCTGATTTAGATGCCTCCATGAGATACAAAGAGATGCTTGGCAGGGATGCAAACAGCCAAGGCAGCAGGGAGAGGCAGCATCAGAGCACAGAGCTTCAGGTGAGTCATTTGCATCCACAGAGGGAACATGGGAGGAAAAAGGGACCTGCTACCACAGTCTGAGTTCAGCAGTTCAGGGGCTGTTGAATGTGTATATGGTCACTGTGGAGAGTTCCGTGGTTAACAGTTTTGCTTCAAAGATGAGGATGAGAACAGAGTCGTGGAGCAAAGAGCTGCAGAACAGATCAGTATCCCCTGACAGCAATTCATGGCCAGAGGAAAGCTGGGCTTTGCTGCATGAGCTGTCCATGGTTGTTGCTCTCACCTTCTTTTACTTATTGCAGGTAGCTACACGTCAGGATGTACCTTCAACACCCCCAGCCTGCATGAGTTGTGCTTATACACTTATTAAATGATGGTGTGCATTTGTACTCAGACTATTATAAATCCATTACTTCCCCGAGGCCACAGGAAATGGTTTGAAAATGTGAGGCTTTTCTACAGGGAATTGCAAGATAAAAATACTAAAACTCTGTATTTGGCTTGCACAGATCAATGTAGTGCAATAACTGGGAAGATGAACCAAGCTTAAAATGTTACAAATGTGATTGCATGAAAGCTTAACATGACATTGAATAATTATCCCTACAAAAGTATCTTAAAACACGTTAAATAAAAACCAAAACCAAACCAAGAAAAAAAACCCCAAAACCAAGAAAGAAACTGGCAGTAAATCATAAAGGAGAAATGACAGTGTTTGCATTTGGAACCAAAGTTTGGGTAATATAAGTAGTGAGTGAAACTTCAAATTTGCCCTTCACTTTTACAGTGCAGTGGAGTCTTGCAATGGAAGATATCAAGAGGTTTTGAAAATTATTTTTCCACTAAAACTTTCACAAAGACTTTTTTTCCTCATCAATAACTTTGTTTCTCCATCAGAGAAACAATTAGTTCCATACTTGACAATTCTTATTTGTGAAGGGAACAATGAAGAAAAGAGGAACAAAGCAATCTTTCAAACACAGTTCAAAAATAGTCATTAAAGTTCCTCCCAGGATCAGGAGCTGGTGCTAGGTTGTACTAAGGCACAATCATTATGCAGTGAGCAATGAGGTTTACCTGCATTTTCAGGGCAATGAGATAATATTTCATCCCACTACAGGCAGGCATGATGTACCAGTTAGTGAGTCTTCCCAATTTTTTTCATGAATTTATATTAAGCAGAAAATAAATACTAATGAAATGTTGCTTTTTCTGAAGCACTGTGCCACTTATAGGAATAATTTTTCGGGGGGAGGAGTAGGAAGTGAGTTTGTGTCTTAGACTTCTGTCATTATTTCACTTGAACAGATGGAAGCTCAGCCACCTGTGATTAAATCACTAAAATGAATAGACATCACTGAAATGGTGGTCACTCATTTGTTCAATTCCAAGTGAGGAAAATTAGCAATGGATAGTGATGGCCGTGGATTTCCTGAAAAGGAACAAAAACAGCCTTTCCCAATAATTCCAATCATTGCTAGTCATATCATCACATTACATGCATTCATGGCCAGGGAGCTATGATACTCCATTTCCACTTGAGAATGCATTCATGAGCCATCCAGTAACCAGAAATACATAAATCCCTTGGCATCTAAATTATGCCCCAGGTTATGCATGTAGGAAGTCTTCAAATGCTGCAGTTTCCTAACCCAGAGCTTTACAGCATGAGGGTTCTCAAACAGAGATTTCTATAAATTCTCCTAATGTATGGAACCATCAACAATGGGACCCTGAACACGTTTGTATGCTTAGCATGAAAAGTATGTTCCTGGGTTTGGAACACATCAGTAGCTGCATAAATCCATTTGGGATCTAGAAGTATTGGGTTCAGGTCCCTGTCTTAGAGTGGGATTAAACTCACAGTCTCAAGACTGTAATCTCTTGGCTATTAACTCATGTCAGTTATTCAAGTATTGCCTGAGAAAGTGGACCACAGTCCCCAGGTGTTGAAAAATGCAGTTGCTTTGCAAAGCACAAAAAAAGTATTTTAAAAAATCTATTTAAAAAAAACCCAAACCCTTGAATTGGCCAAATGGATAAAACACTATTCACTCATCAGGTCTTCAATCAGTTTCTCAGCACTCCGTTTCTAATGATTTGCCATCTGGTGCAGCCCCTTCCCTCCCAAAGCAACGTGGGATATTCTTCTGGAGCAGGCACACTCAGCACTGGTACCGGTACGCTAAGTGCTTCTGACTGGTGATCCTGGGGAGCCTGATTGTTTGAGGCAAATCGCCTCCCCAGGGACGGCATGATTTATTCTCTGCATCTGGGTTGCAAGTTTTTTTTGTTGAGGAAAAAAAAGAGAAAAGGCTTCTGTGTCATTTGTAATGGATTTCATTCCAATAAACAGCAATCTTCTGGTATATTATGAATGCTGCTTATCAAATAATAAACCCCTGTCACTCTAAATTGCTGGGAATGGGACCAATGCAGCCAGTGTCGATTCCTATGTCCACTTTGTCATGTCATGAAATTTTCAGTGGTTTGGTGTGTGTAGGAGTCACAGCTGTCAGCAGGCAAGAACCTCAGTGTGCCCCAGGGAAGCTGCAGAGACAAGTGGGTGTGATTTCTCAGATTCTGATCCCTCAATACGCTATCCAATTTTAAGTGCTACCTAATGTTCATTAGGGACGATCACAAAGCCATATGGCCTAACAAATGCAATTCGTGGTTCAGCATGTTGGCAGAATGGCTCCTTGTTAATTCTGTCTCCTATTCCTCCCTCTGCCTGGTAGAGAGGATAGTGAGGAGGCTGGTTTTACTGTGCTGAAGAGATGACAGACTTGATAACTTTAGTATGGAGCATTTCCAGAGCTTAACAATGAATGGCACAAGCTTTCTAAGGGGAGAAAAAATAGACACAGATTTTCAAATGCATCAGCAGGTTGCAAAAAATCTGCTGATTAGCTGTTTGTATATTTGACTTGCGATAGTTGGGACATGAGAGATCTCAATTTATTCTAGCCCTGTAACATTTCCCCTGTGTGACCTTGTCGTACCTTTAAATCTCTCTGTGCTTGGATTCTCCCACTTTCTCCCTAGGACATGAAGTGGGTCTTGGTATGCATATATTTTTACAGAAACATGCTGGTTTTGATGGGGTAGAGTTAATTTTCTTTATAGTATGGGGCTGTGGTTTTGATTTGTGCAGGAACCAGTGTTGATAATTCAGAGATGTTTTCATGACTGCTGAGCAGTGCTTACAGAGTCAAGGTCTTCTCTACCCCTCACCCCCACCAGTGAGGAGGATGGAGATGCACAAGGAGTTGGAAGGGGACACAGCCAGGACAGGTGACCCCAACCAACCAAAGGGATATCTCAGAGCATGTGATGGTAAGCATTTCCAGAGCTTAACAATGAATGGCACAAGCTTTCTAAGGGGAGAAAAAATAGACACAGATTTTCAAATGCATCAGCAGGTTGCAAAAAATCTGCTGATTAGCTGTTTGTATATTTGACTTGCGATAGTTGGGACATGAGAGATCTCAATTTATTCTAGCCCTGTAACATTTCCCCTGTGTGACCTTGTCGTACCTTTAAATCTCTCTGTGCTTGGATTCTCCCACTTTCTCCCTAGGACATGAAGTGGGTCTTGGTATGCATATATTTTTACAGAAACATGCTGGTTTTGATGGGGTAGAGTTAATTTTCTTTATAGTATGGGGCTGTGGTTTTGATTTGTGCAGGAACCAGTGTTGATAATTCAGAGATGTTTTCATGACTGCTGAGCAGTGCTTACAGAGTCAAGGTCTTCTCTACCCCTCACCCCCACCAGTGAGGAGGATGGAGATGCACAAGGAGTTGGAAGGGGACACAGCCAGGACAGGTGACCCCAACCAACCAAAGGGATATCTCAGAGCATGTGATGGTATGCTCAGCATTTAAAGCTGGGGGAAGAAGGAAGAAAGGGAGAACATTCAGAGTGATGGTGTTTGTCTTCCCAAGTTACAGCTACATGTGATGGAGACCTGCTTTCCTGGGGCTGGCTGAACACCTGCCTGCCCATGGGAAGTGAAGGTTGGATTCCGTATTTTGCTTTATTTTGGTTCACACCTTGTGTTTTATGTCTTAAACCTCAGAAAATTCAGATAATATTTCAAGATGGATGCTTTCTCAGACAACCAGTGTTAATGAGAGCAGGTTATCTAATGACTTGGAGGGAACTGGGTGCACTCAGTGATGCTGGACTTGTCTAGCCTGGGGACTAGCTTCCTCCCATGGTGATGTTTGCCCAGCAGCATCCCTGTCATCATGCCCTGCTATCCATTGCAAGGCATAGCCTGGAACCTCTGAGGCAGTGTTTCTTTCTGTGACCCAAGGAGATGGAGTGCTCATATATATTTTCTTAAGGCAGCTTATCTCTATGATATTTTTTAAAACTCAACTCTCAGCTCAATTGGTAAATTTGGGGAATTATTTTCTTCAAGTTTTGTTGGCTGGTTTGTTTTTTTTCTGTCATTATTCTCCAGATATTAAATGAATCAGCTCTAATTTAGGGCGATTCTCGATCTGCTGAAACCGCTGTGCTCATCTCTGTTGTCAAGCCCAGGGCTTGAATATGTTCTCTCCACAGCCACTGACTGCCTGCAGGAGTGCACATCTTACACCTCTGCATTTCCTCAGCAGTAGCACAGATAAGTAAATTTGAGCAAACCACGTATTTGAAACAGAGCCTACAGAAAGGGACATCAGCAACAGTAAACTACTGTCACAAATAACAGCAACACAGTCTTAAAGCAAAGGTTGGCTGTGTCTATATAGAGAAAATGCTTAGTGTCTGTGTGATATACAAGGCAGCTTATCTCTTTGAGAGCAGGAGACTATAAAAATACAATTGCCAGAATGAAAGAAAATTGAAGTTGATTGCCATAGCAACAAAAGAATTACATTGATGAAACAGAAGCACATAAAATCCTTGTATGCTACATTAAAGACAAAGCAATCAAAAGTAAACAAGAGTGGATTGGAATTTGCTTGGCTAAAGATGGAAATGACAAATGTTACCAGGTGATGGAGGCAGAAATGAGTCCACAAGAAAGGAAAGGGCAGCCCTGCAGAGCTGGGGATTTATCCCCCATTTCCTCTGGGACAAGAGGGATCTAGGAATGCAGCTATGGGCACTTGAAGGCAATTGGTGGCAATCAGATGGTCACTAACAGCAAACAGTTTTCATCTTTGCCTTTTCCACTGATCTCCATGACTTTCTTCCCGACACTGAAATTCTCCCATCCAGCAGGGCACAACAAGCTGCTGTTGTAAAAAGGAATTTTCTTTTTCCAGCTGCATCTCTTGAAACAACTTGCTTAGACTGGCACCTACACGTCCATGAAAATATGGAACCCCTCCTTTATAGTAATCCACTTTTACACTTTCAGGTCTTCATGCACAGTGAGACTGCAGACACTGTAGCAGAGCCAGCAGTTTTCCAGAGAGCACTGGTGAAACCACAGTTTGAAACCTATACATAAATCTGATGGTTTTCTGATGTGAGAGGTGAGGGGGTTTGAAGACCCAGACCTCAGCACCTTCCACAGCATCAAAACTGTTGTGGCAGATGGACCTTTGTGAGGCTCCATGCCCCTGTTTGGGGATGGATTATTCCAAACCTGCTCTCACGTCCTCAATCACTCCCAAAGACAGTTGGTTGGATGAATTTACCTAGGGCATAAGCAACATAAATCTCAGCTTTGTTATGCCAGAAATGGAGGATTCTCCTCTGTGTGTCCCTGTCCACATGAGCTCAAGCACAGCTATCCTCATTCTCTGGAGAAGGAGCTGGTGCTATCCAAGCTGAAATCATATGAAGTGTCTAAGCTTCGTGGCTTGGTCTGGAAGACTGGAAAAAAAAAGGATGTGTTAAATGAAAGATCTTTCCTGAATGCAGCTATAATTAAAATCTTAGTATATCTTATCATAACAAAGCCTTGAAGTTAGTCCAAATGTTATAGTTAAGCACAATGAAAGTATTCCAAGTGGTAGACTGACATATCCTTAAGATACAGGAACATTTAATCTACTAGATCTTAGTCTACAATAATGACCAAACCTTTCAAAGTTACCACAAAAAATTCTTTAGACTAAAATAAAGTTGACAGTTCCTTTAATTAAACTCATCTTCCTTTCAAAGGAAGTGACAAAAAGAGTTAAGGAAGATTAATTAAGACTTAAATGCACAGAAATGACTCAAGGCATATTTAAGTAAGACTTAAATTAGTCTTTCATTTGGACATGGGAGATTCCATTAACAATAATGAAATGGAGAAAAACAGATCTTAGAGTCTTTGCTCTAAGCTCTGCTTGGAGGCTGTTTCCTAAGCCCTACCCATCTCCCAAATCTTAGTCCAATCCTGACTGGTTTTCTTTAATATTTCTATCATCCTTTTATTCAGTTATCTTTTTTTGATTTCTGCTCTACTTTAACAAAACTCTTTGCCTTAGCCCCATTTGGGTTACATGTTTCCTTACATGACAACCTACTCTCCTTTGCAGTACCCTAAATACAAAGATATTTTCCTCTGGGCTCAGCATCATTTGGGGTTTTAGGGAGCATTTGTTCATACTGAAATCTTGCTTTCCATCTGTTAAACACAAGGTGTTCATGCAGATCCTGACTCTCTGGTGCTCCCTAAAAACCTGGTGCTTAATAGATAACTGCATTGTGCAGCAGCACCAGCTCCTGCACAGAGGTGGCACTAAGTTGTGAGGTGAAAAACAGATAACAATTCTCCTGGTTTGAGCTGAAGTAAAGGTTTGCAGCATCCTGCCATGCGCAGATGGGCATGAAAGTCATCCTGGTCACCATGGTAATAAGATAATCAAAACCAACCCTTGAATTTTTAAGTCTGGATGATGAATGGTAGAGACAGAAAGTGTCAGGACACAGGCAGAGACAGAAAGGGTGGCATGGGAAGAGATCTGTGAAGGAGAGTGAAGCTGCATCTGTGGAGCACAGGCAGCCTCCCAGGTGCTTCCTGCCCCCAAAGAGACAAAACATTAAATCATTTCAGTAAGAGATTCCTATCAAAGCAGGAGGATAATGTTAGGAGTTTCATTGTGGATCACTCCTACACCTGGCAAATATGTGAACTTGTGTCCAGGGTGGCTGTTGTGGGGTCTCTGTGCCTTCTCTGGGTGGTCCTTGGGCTTCTGTCATTGCTATCTTCATCTCTGCAGTCCCTGTTCTCCTAATCTCTTAAATCTGCCTTGTTGCAGTGTAAACCCATCATTTCCAGTTGTGTCTAGTGTGGATATTGGGAGGGGACTGCTCCCTGCCTCTTTAAAGGCCAACTGCTGTTGTGACTTGCCTCTATATCTCTTCTTCAGGTTAAAAATCTCAGCTTATTCAGTCTTTCCTTAGGGTCATGTTATGTACACCTTTCATTGCTCTTGTCATTCTCATTTATTTTCCTTTACTCACAAGAAATGTATCCTCCTTTCCAGGTTTACTCTTGTAATAAAAGGACTCCTCTGGCATTTCTTCTCTGCACACTGTATTTTCTGACTCTCATTGATTTTTTATTATTTTTTTTTATCTTTCCCAAACCAGATTGTAAAAACAAGGGGGAAGGGGGAGAATTAACTTCTGTTCAGTTTTGTTGGGGTTGCAAATTGGATCCATCCATTTCTCTAAGCAGGAAAACAAACAAAATGCCAATACTCTGGGGAGCACACATAGCAAAACTATGCAACAAGAAAATTTGTAAGCCTAGTTTCTCTCTGTGGGTGGCTAAATGGCTGTTTAAAGACATTTAGCATCACATGCAGTTGAAGAAACAGAATAATAAAAGAAAGAAAACTGCATCTTCTTATTAAAGAAGACCTTCATTTTATCAAAATTTACTGGATTGCTGATTTAGAATTGCAGGGCTGAAACTCTTTGTGAAGGGGAAAAGAGCTTCATTTGGGCTTGTAATTGCATTAACATGCACTTGTGAATACACACTCAGGGCAGTGCTGCGTGTCCGTGGAATTGCTGCTCCTGTTGAAGAGAGTCCAAAGATACTTTGGGCACTGGGGAGAAGGAGACAAATGGGTGTGATTTTCATGGCTAATGATCACAGGCATTAGCAGGCACAGCAGCAGGGGCAGGGAAGGAAAGATGATGGAAAACTTTCTCAGGAAACCAAGTCCGTTGCCCTTTCTTGTGCACATAAGCAAAGCAATGCATTTGTCCATGCTGCTTCTGTTGGGAACCAAAGTTCTTTTTATTGCAGACATCCTAAATTTAAGGAACAGATGTATTGCAGGTGTCTGTGAAGGCCTGGGGGAGTCCTAGGGGTTGCTGTGGTTTTAATAACTTGGGTAGGGGTAATATCAGGTCGCAGCAGTAGAGAGGGATCATTTACTCTGCTAAACTCCATCCTGCCTTAATTGCTGTCTCCTACTAAATCCCAGATCAGTTAGTTGAAAACTAATTTAGCTATTGCTCCCATAAGCTGCTGTGACAGCAGTGCCTATAGGACCTGCATCTCCTTATCTTGCAGCACCTAGAGCCAGGAGACCTTCCCACATGGTGGCTTCCAGGTCCCACAAGACATAGAGGGAGGTGCAGCTGAGATGTGCATTTCAGGCAGATTACAGGTGTTCTGTAATGTCTCCAGGACAAAAGTCACAGTCTGCCTTGCAGCTGGATAAGTTCTGTTTCACTTTTTAATGTCCCATACTGAAGCCTGGGAGAACAACTGCAGGGCAAAGGGGACAAGGACCTGTTTTCACTGAGTTGGAATACATGTTTCTTTGGAGCTTTAAGTTGATTTTCCTTCAGATAGGAAAAAAATATCAAAGTGGATAAAAGCTTCCAGATAGTTAAGTCCTCATGTGCAATATAGTGAAAAATAAAGTGCTTCTAGATATGTCCAGCTTCCAGGACACAGCCACAGCCATACTCTGCTTTTTAGCCTGGCACAGTTCAGTGCCCCACTGCAGCTATGGGCCAGCTGACCTAGCTTCCCTGGTGCTGCCATTGGCTTGCAATGAGCCTCTTCTCTCAAAGGGAAGAGTTTGGATCCAAAGTAATTTATATTCAAAGAACAGTGTGGTTCAGGCTCGGATCTGCAATTACAGAAGATCTAGCTGCTGATTTAGAGCTGTCTGGGTTGACATATACTTTTTCCAGATGGGGCCCCAGCACATGTCCTCCAGCTAAAATATACCCACAACGGGTTCCATTCAGTTTGGCTTTTACATTCAAAAGGTCTTCAGTATCTATTCTGGAACTAAACAAAACCTCCAGATATGTCATCAAATAGAATCATCCTCCAGACAACTCAATATACCCCATCCTACACCTGTGGGTTTTTAATTCATCCTCCTCTCCAGCATGTCAGGAATTCCCTTTTAGAGTCTGAAATAGAAAACAGATCCCCACACGATACTGGCAGTCTGCCACTTGGAAAAAACCAACAACACACCACACTTAAGGGTTAAGAGGAGGGAATCAGGAAGAATGCTGTGTTTGGATTGGAAATAAAAGTAATGTGCCTGTTTATTGACAACCCTTTGTGCCTATCAGCACCGTTGCAGAAACTGGCAATACAGACTGTTTAAATTTAAACACTGTAGATCAAGTTTTACACTTGCACACAAGGTGTAAAAGCAATGAGCCGACCAACCTAAAATTAATCTGTGTGGGAATGTGAGATATTGTAGGTGTGCTGGGTAATGGATTCCAGCTCTTTAGTGCAGCAGACTGGAAAAGGCAGGGGATGCCCTCAATTCATTTCCAACCTCTTGCATCTTTGCTCTCTTATCATGTTGCAGAGAAGCAACAATTTGGTTTTGCATAAATTAAGGGGACAAACACACCTTCTATGTTGCTCCTAGCTTGCCAGTGCTCTTGGGGTGTGGAAGGGATTTGGAGAGCAGAGGAGCTGATAGAGGAGCCAATTAGGGGGAGGAGATGAATGATGTGGCCCTGGGAGACTTCTGCTGCCTCAGGAAACCCCAGGACTTCTAAATGTTTCTCAAATTCCCAAACTTTCTAAATGAGTCACTTCAAGGCACACTGCAGTGTTGTGGCAAGGCTGAACTGAAGGGTTGGTATGCAGAGGCTCTAATGATTGAGATAAATTTATTTTTGTAAGTCCCTAGATGTAGCAAAAAAACCCCTAGAAGTCATCACCTTAACTTCCTCATTCCCTCTGTTCTTCTCCTCCTCTTCCCATTGCTCCAGGACAGCATCACAACTCCCATCACCATTACCTCTGCTGGTGAGATCTTCCAAGAGCCACATCAGTATACTCAGCTGGTCAAATCCTCCCCCATCCCTGCAGGGATCCCAGAGTCACCCTGACCTCTGCTCCCTGTGAGGCTGCATTGCAGACATGCTCAGGGAGCTGAGAACAGGCTCTACAAGACACACAGGTGCACCCACAAACCTCTGGGACCTGCCTTGTCTTCACACAAGGCTCCTCAGTGCACAAAAACTCTGAAGTTCTTTTATTTTTCATTTAGATTTTTAGTCCCTAAAGGGATTCAGAAACCTCAGTTCTAATAGTGCCTTATGTGCAGCTTCCCTCTGTTCATGGAGATGATCTCATGGAATCTTGCTTTCCTGCACATTGGCAGCATTGTGTTAGTCTCTATGCCCCTAAGTTTGTGGATCATCCTTGGAGAAGGTGAGGGGGTAATTCCCTCAGCCTGAGGAAGAGCAGGAAGAGTGTATAAAGTCCTGATCTCATAGGGAAGGGGGAGGGTGGACAACCTGCAGATAGCTCTTGTTCCCTGAGCACAGCCTGCACTCATCCCTCTCCAGGGAAGAGAGTTTACACTCTGCAGGAAGTAAATTGTCACCATGATGACACAAACTTGATGTGTCATTAAGCACAGCTCAAAGGAGAAAGGCAGGACTGGTACAGCATCTGGCTTTTGGTGAGGTCCTCTCTGCTCTGTGGCATTATCCTGGATAGACTGAGAGACTCACACAGGCCAAAGGATTTGCATATGATCACAGACAGGTGAGTCATGAACGGCTTGAGCCTAATGAAGACAATATCATATGTGGATCTTCGTTCCCAGAACTGGCACAGCATCGTTTGGTTGTGTGTTCCAGCACAGGAGAGTGAGCTCTGTGTGTAAGTGCCATGGCACAGAGGTGTGAGCTCCCTCAGGGCTCAGCTCAGCCCGTGCTGAAGTCCTATCTACACCCAGTTTAGTCCTCACTCCCTCCTATCTGCCTTTCACTCTCACAAGAGATTTGACAAGCAATTTATTAACTCCACAAGCCTTCACACAGTCAAGACTAAATTTAGAATTATTATTCATGGAGATGAAAGCTAACAGAGTGTCTCCATTACTTCTTGAAATAAGGGGACCATTAAGGACCAGTGAGGTAACTGCTTCCACAGGTGCTGTCTGCTCATAGGCACACATAATCTTTCAGTTCCAATTATCCTCAGAGATCTCATTTGTTTCTCAAAACCATGGGTTGGTTCAAATATGAAAGCATGAGACTACTTGTTCCTTCACCAACTCCTGCAACTCTTTGGATCATATTCTTTTTGGAAAATGTGATTTCTTTATTTAGTGCATCTATCTTCTGTGGCTTGAAATTCTCCCTGAGAGACCCCAGGCCTGGATGTTGGCTGGTGGAAAACTAGGCTAAATCTAGCTCTTAATGTCTAAAAAGCATGAGTTATTGCCAAACTGAATAATAGCCACAGTATTTATTTATGGAGTTGCTATGCCACTGCTACCTTTTCCTAACTTATTACTTTGTAAAGCTCTTTGGGATATCCAGAATTTGAAAGGTGATGTATTAAACTGAATTCCATTATATTTCTTATTGCCATCAGCAACTTCCCTTTTTAGCCTGGTTTAAGACACCTATTTGTGTTGTGTGAAATGCATTCTGATTCCTGTGCTCCAGGCTCCCAGATATCCATTTTAGGGACTAAAGACCTGTGAGCAAATATTAGTGGGTGCTACAAGTAGCATCCTTTTAGAGTACCAGTCTTTATTCCTGTCAAAATTACTAAGAAAGGAGTGTGAAATGAGAGGGCAGAGATTGGAGCAATGCATTCCTCATTCATCACCCCACTGCTTGGATAAAATAATATTAAACCTAGTAAAACAATCTGTCTCCTTACCCTGAAGAAAGATTTTGTGGTTTTTTTCCATTTCTCAGAAGACATTTCTTTACCACCAGCTACAAATTCTGATATTGTCTTCTCCCCAGAAATTCAAGAAACCAGGTTTTCCTTTTTAATTCCAGCATAATAGTATGGACTGATAGCTGTTCTGCAGTCCAACAGAAATGGTAACAGCTATTGAGAGGACAATGTAGCAAACTAACAGCTGAATTTTAATGTGCCCCATGAAATAAGGACACATAAGGGTGAGATGTAGATGTCTGGGGAGAGATTAAATCCCAATACAGTGTACCATTTCAAAATGAAGACTAGGAGCTCTTTTGAAATAGGTGGAATTTTTGCTCCAAGGGTGCAAGAGGCTGCTGATGTTGACAGCATTGACATTATAAAATATAAGAACCTGCCTTAATCATGAGATCTCTGTAATAAACTAGAGATAGAACTCAAATTTCCCGAGACATGAGTCGACTACTGAGCCAAGCTTTCTGAACATACATAATGACTACTGAGCCAAGCTTTCTGAACATATATATTGTGGTGTAAAGAGATACAGAAACCCTTAGGACAATTAGTGTAACCCCAGAAGTAAAGATCTCCTTGCTAGTAGCTGGGAGATCAGCCTTCCCTCCCTTTGTCAGTTCTGGAAAACACACATTTCATTTCATAAAGATTTCTTTTGTTCTCTTTGTTCTGGGAGTTTATCTTCTTAACAGTCTAGGCACTTAGATCAAAGTGTCTGATTTCAGAGGGATTTTATGGTTGTTGTTTCTGTTTTGTGTTTGCTTTCCAAATCATTCTTGATGTGTCTTGCAGCAAGAAAAAAGAAACTCTCCATGGGTGGGTAAGTTGAACTTAAACTTCCTATCCCACATGGAAGATGCTGCAATCAGGCACATCCCATCAGTTCCAACACAGTGATGAATCCAGCTGAGTTACTTGTAATAGTGTCTAAGAAAACAGATGAGCAGTTGAATCCAAATTTTCAAAATAATAAGTTTCCACTGGGAAGCTGCATAATTCTTTTTACAGATGGACATCCCTGTAGACTTCAGCACACTTGCCTATTATTAGAAGGAGGAAAATGGGAAGAGAATATTTTAATATTCAAGATTTTGCATTTCCCTTACTACCCTGATCTTAGAATTATAGCTGTGGGACTTCTTTTTTAATGAAGATTTTAAATGTTTATGAACACTTTTTAATTAAGAATATACATTCTCCATCCCCTCTTCTTTGCAACTTCCATTCTTTTTAAGATGCTGGGATTCAAGGGGAACACTGGGGCTAGAGCAGAA
>NW_008674060.1:30315-72739 GCF_000695815.1 Acanthisitta chloris | reverse complement strand
GGGGTGCTGCTGTTAAGTCAGAGACATTAAAAATCAAAGGCAGCTGAGACATGGATTTATCCTACTCAATCTTGGCCTCTAAAGCTCATGTTCTGACAGTAGGCATTTGGGCTGCTACTTTCAAAAAGCTATTAAGATCAAAGATGAATGAAATGTTTCCAATTAGACATGGCTGATACTAGGGATTGCTGAATCTGGTGCATTTGGTACATTCTGTCATCTATTACACACACACATGCTCCCACACAGTGTGAACTGCTCAGGTTTTCTGCAATGGTTGTTGGTTTGCCTGAAATTTTGGCTTCAGAGACAAACATCAGGTGATTTAAGGACAAATAAGGCAGACAGAGAGAACTGGAAAGGGTCCATTGTGTTCATCCTGAATTCATCCCTGCCTCCTGCAATAAGAATATCCCCAGGTACACTGCTGAGGATCAGCATTCAGATGTAGACGTTACCATGGCTATCAGAATGGGCATTGCACTAATGTTTAAGAGCTTTAAAATTTCGGGTGGGTTATAAGGACATGCTCTTGCTGCTTCTTTTCCAATTTCTACCTGATATATATGCATACATACTCACCATTTACGTACATCAAATCAGTGCAGGATACACAAAGATCCCCAATTATTTGCAAAATGCATTTGGATTTTAAAATAAGATCATTTTGGATTCATTCCCTTTCAATCTTGTGCTTTTGTCAAATGATAAAATAATGGTTTTAACTGCTCTGCTTTGCCACAATATGAAGATTTATTGAAGAGTAGATGCAGGAACAAATACTTAAGCAATGATTCTTGTCTAGTACAGTAATATGTTCAGAGCAGTGACTCCCACCCCATGGAGCAGAACCAGACTATGGATTTAACAAATCTATGGCATACTCCAAGTTCTCTCTTCTTAGAACAAACTCTTCACTTCAAGCTGAAATTCATGCAATAAAGGAGATGTGTCTGGCCCAAGGAAGCTGAGTTTCCAACACAGCATGTTGCAGAGACTGATTGCTGTGAAACCAGCATAGTCTGCAGAGACACAGGGGCTGCTCTTCTCCAGTAATAAATCAGTGCAAAAGTCTCAAAGTCAGCAGGAGAAGGGATGGGAAGAAGTCTTACAAAGCCCCAACGATTCCAGAGTCTCTGCCTCTGGATAAAGATACCCATAGTCACATCTCAGCAGGTCTGGAATCAAATGCTGGTGTTCTTCTGGGAATCATTAAAACACCTCCAGCCTTTTGAAGCCCAAACTCTGGAGCAGAAGCTGCTGCTGCTCTTTGTCATTGGTGCTTCATGCTTACATGCAGGTGACTCTGGCTTGTATTGCACCTGAGCTGCATCATGTGGGTGAAATACATTGGGTATCTCTGAGGAGCATTGCATCATCTCAACAGACCTTTGGATGAATCTGAGGAAAAGAAACCTTCAGAAATTTCCTGGAAATTGTGAAATATTGTTGCAGTGCGGCTATCAAAATGTTCTACTGCAATACAGTTCAAACTCTCTCTTGGATTTTGATTTAATTCATGTGTTATAATTATCTCCTGATTGATAATATACAATATATTTGCAAAATGAAATGTCATTTCAAACCACTAAAGATCAAAATATTCATATAAATCAGACTGAATATTTTGACATTGTCAAAATGCTTCAGTTCTATAGTTTTACTTGGAAAAATCTAATAAAAATCAACACAATTGCATACAAATGTACAATTTCATCAAAACAGAATTTTCTAACAGAAATATGTTCTGCCAAAAAAAATATTTCAGTGTCTTTGACACTGACTCTCTAGGTGAAAAAATTGCCTTAATTATTGACTTGTTGGCTGAAGAAGTAATTCAGTTGAGTACTGCTATTCTTTTAGGGCAATGGCAGTATCTAAATTCTGTATTTACACACAGGGGCCAGAGAGGAGGTTCCTCCAGCTGTGCCATCAACTTCCCACAAGACTAATAGGAAAATCTGACAAAAAGACATTGAGAAAAGCAGAAAGAGAGTTTCACTTTGCACCTCTCCTTCCTTCTGGCAATGGGAAGACCAAGAAGACCAAGAACTTTCTAATTCTGGCACTCATACCCTTGTGTTTAGGAGATACTTAATCTGGCACTCATACCCTTGTGTTTAGGAAATACTTAAATATTTGCATACTCATCCAAATAAAGAGGTGGGAAAATGCTGTGTGACTTGTCTGTCCAGCCAAAGGTAATGAACCCAAGGCTCACTGTTAGTAAAGGATTAGTATCATATACTCTTGGGACAAATGGAGGTAATGAACAAATAAATCACCTCCTTTGGTAACTTGTTCAAAGTCACAGTTCTGAACAGAGTTTTCAGGGAAGAGTCTCTCAGTAGTTGGAGTTTGTCTGTCCCCTCCAGTCAAATGCCTGGAGCACTGGGGTTATCCTTTTCAGTTTATTAGAATGTTATGAAGTTCCCTCACGTGTCTTTATCCTGCAGTATATCAAGGAATATCCCTTTCCCTCATATTTCTCTCCTGCTTTCATTTGAGTTCCTTGGTTAGTTCACAAAATTAAGCAAGGTGAAAACAAACTATGCAGTTCTATCTGGCTTTGGTCCCAGCACCCAAGCTTGACACTGACAGCCTCCTGAGGGAAAAGGGAGTTCTGCCATTGACTTTCATGCCTCTCTTTCTCATGACAATTAATCAAAACGATGGATGCTTCATGCTCACTACATGTGAAGTTTTATGGATAGTTCTGCTTTGCAGTGCCACAACATAAGCACCATCAGAGATGTTGGCAAATCTCCATATTCAATCTCTCATGCAAATAAATATTGACTATTTCATTCAACGTATTAGTCACTTCTCCCCCTCCCTTCCCCTTTTTTGTCTGTTAAAATTCTTCATTTTTTGAGAAGCATTAGTGGAATAATTCACAATTAACAGTTTGTCCTGTGTTCAGCCTTGCTGCTTGCAGAACAACTGACAACAGACCCAAATATCCCCAGTGCTCCAGGCATTTCACTGGAGGGGACAGACAAACTCCAGCTACTGAGAGACTCTTCCCGGAAAACTCTGTTCAGCAGAACACTTAACATGCTTAAAACGAACCTTTTTCATCACAGACTTCTATATGATGCTAAATCCTTTACTAACAATGAGCCTTGGGTTCATTACCTTTGGCTGGACAGACAAGTCACACAGTATTTTCCCATCTCTTTATTTGGATGAATATGCAAATATCTCTATGACAGATACATGCATAAGCAAACTTACAAGTGGGTATTTGCAAATATGCATGCCCCTCTGAAATTAGCTCTCTACAAACATTTCTGCCAGTAAAACTCATTGTTAGAGTGTTTGCAGAGAGATAACAGATGAGAGGATGGTTATAGCAGGACTGAGCTCATTTAAATATCCATGCAAATAGTTGCTGAGGTTTTCTATTATTCTCCCAGTTCGATTTTAAAAACAGTATGAAAGATACAGATTTGGCACCTTCTTAAACTGCTGAGGACAAACAGGAAGATAGCAGGAGTCTCTAAGGGCCATTCTGATCCAAAAAGTGCACATTTCCTTCAGATGTTCTAGAAGATGATGCTGTCAGATGACAGTCTAAGATGTCATTAAAACTCCACCCGCACCTATGAGCTCTTCTTTTCTACTCAGAATTCATAGAATGATTTGCTACAGGTGGTAGGAGCCATCAGTGAGTATCTTCTGCATCAAGACAAAATCTGTCTGCACTGACAAACTGCACATGGCCATTTGCTGCAACACTGCAGAGTCCTTCAGCAAGAGATGTGCTGCACCTAGGTAATGGAAAAAGTCTCCAGGCACTCAGCAGCTACTGCCTGATTTGGTCTGGAGCTCTGTAAAACACAGGTCTGGTTTTGATCTCTGTCTCCACATGTTCTTGGTCTCCATTCTGGGAGATCATGTCTTTGCACACTGGGGTTGGGTTTTCTGCTGACTCCAGTGCATGGTCTGGCAGAGCTGAAGTGTTGTCACATGTGGAATAGCCAGAAATGTTAGAGTTCTACAGTTCATTCATAAGGTTCATGTTCAAGCCCTGGAATGGAGTCACTATAGCTTCTGCTGGTCACAACCATGACTCATTAGTGGAAGAGCAGGCAGAAATTTGTAGAGCAACAGCCTTCAACTGTGCCTTGCACCAGCATTTTCCTGTATGGTAGATAAGCAGAGGATAAAAACCACTTCATCCAAAAAAAACCCCAAACCTCACAGTGGTTTCAGATAAATATATTTGGTCCAATATTTTCTGTGAACATGTTGTCTGTTACACTCAAGTGTGTCCAATTGTCTTTCAACAGGTAACTTCTCTGACTATGGTGCTAAACACATCTCTCACCTCTTTATTATTCTCATTCTCCTTAGCCTTATTCCAATAACCAAAATGCAGGAGCACTGTGAAATTGTTTGGATGCATCACACTTCAGAGATACAGCTTTGAAGCAGCAACACTGAAATAGGACTAAATAAAAGGTTTAAAAGAAAAAAAAATTAATTAAATTCAGACGTATTTCTTCGTCGCTAAGAACATGAAGTGGCTTTGATTTCCAGGTCACATAATTTTCAGAGTAATTAGTAGCAACACTTCTTAATATATCATTTAAACTGATTACAGGAGGCAGAAAGTAAGAGCATCTTCGCAGGAGTTTAATGCAGTTTAACTAATATGCTTTCACTTCAAACCTTCAGGTAATTCATCTTAACTTGCTAAGATGTCCTTGTGCACCTAAGCAAGTTAAGATGGATTAGCTGAAGGTTAGGGTGATTTCTTGCTCATCTCCAGCTGCCAGGAACATACCTGTAGCACTGGGAGGAACAGAAGGTCTCAACAGAAAAGAAAAAGATGTAAGTCTGCTGTGAATTTATGGCTACATGAGATGCTCTATGCTTCTGCTGCCTGGAGTGATCATTGAGGAATTATGTTCCTTGGTGTGCAAGTTGTCATGCAGCAGCTCCTTGCCTTGTGGCATGGGGGAGAGAAGGGTTGGGCTGTCAGTGTGATACCAAATGGGGCTGGAAAGGCAGATGGTGCTGAGTCTGCTAACATGTGCTGGATCCCATGGATCACTAAGTTCAGGATCTAAAAGTGGATTTTACTGCAGTCTGACCAGTTGGTTTTGGGCTATTTTTGTTTTTGTTTTTGTTTTGTTTTTTTAATCTTAGAAAATGTACTTCTTTTTCTTCTTTTCCCTTTTATTTCTTCCCCTAACTATCCAAGTAGGTGTCAAAGGAGAGCTCTAAAAATCTCTGAAACTGCTACAATTTGTGCTTAGGTTAAAAAAAATAAATATTTTAACTAAGAACAAAGCAAAGAAAACCTCTACCTTATTTTTACCCTCCTAGTATAATTTGTGGATGTGATCATCTTATGTTTTTCCTCATAGTGGTGATAATTTGGCTAGAAGAAAGGCTGAAATTCTTTTCAGATAATCACAAACCCAGACAAACATCCATGAGTGGAAAAATCTGCTCATGCCTATTACAGAGTTTGCACACTGCTTGGTGTGTGTGAAGGGAGGTGGAAGAGAAAGGGGAAGGAAAAAGGAAGAAATTAACTAGAGTGAGTGGAAAAATACAAGGAGAATGTTTCAGTGGGAAGACTTAATATAGAAAGGGAAAGGAAAAAAAGGCTATATTTTACAGAGAAAACACATTTTAGTGTCAGCCTGCAAGCCTTCTTTTAGCTAAGGATAACATATTTCTTCAATGACAAAAGGAAAAATTGACTCTTTGGAAGAAAAAAAAATCCTGGTTTGAAATACAGGGGAAAGGTCTATGAACTCAATCTCATTTTTTTGAAGCCAAAAATAAATAATTTGAGTGGTTATCAAATATAGCCAGGTTCCTCTGGGTTTGCCCAATCCTAGTCCTCTTCTGGCCCTTTCTGTATTTCTGTTTGCTTCTAAAATACATCAAAGATACATCTGAGATAAAACACATCAAACAGCAGCAACCTCTGGAACCAGAGAAATTGTAAGTGAGGAATACCAAGAACAGCATGATAATCATGTAGAGTAGAGAGGGATGAGAATTCTGAGGAATGATGCCCAGTGGACCTCTTGGTTTGCCGTAATGATGATGCTATCTATGCATTTGCCTTGCACTTTCTCTCTAGAAATCACCAGAATTTATTTCTGTGAATCGCCTCTGAAGCTGGTGGAAGTCACTGATGCCCCATCTCTCACTAGCTCTCAGGAAAAGTGCTTTTCCCAGGCAAACCACATCAGGTGGGTAGTCAGGAGGATGATGGAGCAGTTACATTACTCCAGTGGTTTTCACTGGGAGAGGCTGTTTGGGATCAGCAAATGACTGGCTGATTTCTCCTGGTGCATCTGTCTAGACCATGACTTCTGCTTGTGGTGGTGGAAGGGAGACCTGGGATGAACAAACCCTGCAGATATCAATCACATTAATTCACATTTCTGACTTGGGAGGAGGCAGAGTAGCAGCTAAGGATGGCAGACTTACTGATCCAGCTCAAATAAAAGCAAAATGTGGGTTGAAATTCACTGTGCAATACCAATCTTGGATGTCACTCAAGCCACTGTGTGGTTTTCTTTGTGGTCTGTTATCATCCATGCATTGCTTTGGTGTCTGGCCACAGCTAGAACAGGGCAAAACCAGTAAAGTGTAAAACACTTCATTTTTGAGACATCTTCTGTAATCTTGTCTCCTTGGGATGCTGGTGAGATATGTTTATATGGCTTTTATATAGTGACGCGTTGCACCACCACGTAGAAGTTGTGGCTGTTATGTGACCTATAAGCTACACATGTAACTGGAACACTATAAAACAGCTTAAAACCTACACAGTGTTTGTCTGACTATGGAGAGGTAACCACAGAGCACACAGGGCTGCAGTGCTGAGCTTGGAATCAGGGGAGCTCTTACATTCTGTTCCCCACTCCCTGTAAATCCAAATGTTGTAGAACTGCAAGACTTTCATCGTGTTTGTAGCCACAGAATAAATATTACCAATATTTAAATTGCATTTAGTTTTCTGGGTCTGGAAACAGATAAGACATTCTCATCACCATCTCATCCATTCCCTAACCCCAAACCCTGGCTTAAGGATCATAATTATCAGAGTGGACACATGAATTCTGTCAAGCAAATTCAAAGTTTTGGGTTTATGAGGACAGTATATATTTGCAAGAATTATCTTCCTATCTGTTTTCATTATCATGGTTTTAACTTGAAACGTGCTGAAATAAATCAAAGTTTTCTGCTGTTCCCACACCTTTCCTGATTTCTATGCCACTAGTTCTTTTTACAGACCCATTTTGTCCCAAACTGCAACAAAATAAAATGCCAACTGCAAGATTTCTTGCTCTTGCTGAGGCAGAAATGCCTTTTTTTCCAGCCACTTTCAGCAGTACCTGATATCAGGATGGAGCAGCTGTTTGCAGCCACCAGCTCATGCAAAGGAACTATCCTTACCAGGGAACAGAAAAGCTGGGGGGGACTGTGACTACTCTTTGGTGTTTCTTTCCCAGTTAACCCCTCCTCATATCAGAAGTAATATTTCTTGACAGCACAGTAAGATACTTGTGCAGCACCAGTTGAATAAAAAAGCACATTCCAAGGTAGGTCAGTCAAACAGGAATATTTCAGATGGGACAGATGGGCTAAAACCAGGCATTTAGAAAAAAAGAAAGGAATAGCCAGGAGTAAAAACCTCTGTTGAGATTTCTTGAAAATGTGTATTTTTGTCAGGTCTGTAGATCTTATATCTCTCCCTTAGGCTCCAGCAAGAGGCAGAGAAGGTTATTTTGGTGACAATTGTAAACACTGTTTAAGCAATATTGACTGGTCAACTGAGCAAAATGTTATTCTGTTTTCAGAGATTCTGAAATCTACAGAATCTTGGTTCTGACTTTTTTATTTCTCACTTTTAATAAACTTCCAACTGATCTTACAAAATATGGAAGATTTCATGATGGGTTCCTATAATGTATTGTCAATTTTCTCCTTTACAAAACACTTCCCCACATTTAAGTGACTTTACTCTCAAAAGAGTGCAGAAAAAAAATGTATCTATACTGCAGACTTTAAGGCTCTAGGAACTCATTTGCTATCATCAAGGGTTGTACTTTCCTGGAGATGCTTCAGACTGCTAATCAGACTTTGCTCAGTAAAGATGATCCTCTGGTAGAGTGGGCTCTCTTCAACCACAGGGACATCAATATTCTGGATGGATGAATGGAGATAAAGTAAAATAGGACCAATGTTTTTCACAGCTGCAAAAGATCCATTTCATTTATTTCTTTTTATGCTCAGAACTGTGAAGGGCTTTTCAGAGAGGAATGGCAGGAACTATGCATAGATTTCATCTCTTTGCAGAAGCAATTTATCAGGCTATACATCAGCAGAGCTGTGGATGAGCCAAGCTTTTTCCCTTTTGCCATGTGTTCTCCATTTCCAATAATGTGGACACCAAAGTTGCTCTGAGTGGTCAAGCAGGAAAGCCAGGAGGAGTGGAATGTGGAGGACACAGCAGGATGAAGCAGCCAGCCCTGGGTTCCATCACAGGAAACTTGAGGAAATAGGAACAGCTCTGATGCCTGAATAGATCTTTGTACCAAGGTCATCAACTGCACCTCACAGCCCAGACAGCTCCAGGTTCAGTGGGCTACACTAGATCCTCAGGCCATAAACCATCTGCATCTCATCCCATCTAATTAGCCCACACAGTTTAAGAGCAAACCCTTCCCCAGCCCACTGCAAGCAGAATCCTCCTTGCAGATGAAGTTCCTTTTTGCTGGTCACTGAAGAAGTTGTGCTCTGTGAAGCTCATTGTAGTAAAGGTCTTCTGCTGACCACAGGGAACAATAGCAGCTCTGCCATACTGCTAATTGGTTTTCCATGGCCAGATAAGCTCCCAACCCCTATCTGAATCCATTTGTCCCTGAGGCTGTAACAGCTCTGCACACTCAGGAATTTTCAGCCTGTGGAGCTATGATAAATAGAGGCAGGTAATGGCAGTGCAGATAGACTGTGTTACTGGAAATCTGCTCTCCATTAGCTGCAGGATGACTCCTGGTGAACCCGAGGTTTAATGGCAAATATCTTCTTTCAGCAGCTGTTTCCACAGACAACTCAAGTACATGCACCCTGAACAGAATTGCTGGTCTTGTCCTGCCTGTGAATAAGCATCTGAATTACATTTGAAAATTAATTAACTATCATGGGCTTTGAATGATGCTGTTGAGGACCAAACTCTGAAAAAATTCAAACACTAGTCTCATTTTTATTACCAGTGAAAAATGGGAGACAGAGCCAGAGGCTTCAGATAACTTTCAATATTTGTAAACATCTCCAAAGCTGAACTACTTAAGCTATAGGATTCAGGGAAGCTTTAAAGTCTACAGAGGAACCCGAATTTTAATTTAGTCATTATATCTGGAGCCAGTGTCCCAGCTTAGAGCAGCTCAGAACTTCATTGTAAGATCTTGTTTAAGCTGTTTACAACTTGGAGAAATTTTGAGAATTTGAATTGCAGGCTTTGGAATTAATTTGGTGTTTGTAGAAACAAACATCTCTTAAATTGCTGTAAAACTCAGGCTGAGAATGAGATAAGAGAAAAAGGACATTGTTAAATAAGCCCTCACTTACTTCCAAATTTAAAAGGAAGGACTTGACATGTACCAAGGAGAAGCTAAGGTGGAAGAGTTGTCACCTTGACATTATTCCTAACAAAACCCAACCAAAACAAGAAGACAAAACAAGAACATAAGGAAAAGTACACCTCAGGGGTAAAATAAGTCTATTAACAGAACTGCTAGAGTCTGGCAACTAAATTTGCTGAAGGGTCTGCCCCAGCCTGCCAGTCATGTTTTTTGGGGTTGATAAAGCCTCAAGAGATCATTCCCTTTCCCCAGGGTGTCATGGGCAAAACACACTGGATTTGGGGAATTTTTACTTAAATTATTTTAGTGCCAATCAACACAAATGTCTAATCAGTGACTTGTTTATTGAGAAAAAGAAAGTACGAACAATTTAGAAAGCACTTTAAGCAAACACCTTTTCTCCTCCAGCCTCAAATTAAGTCAAATGCTTATCCTCCCACCATCCCACTGTGAATTTTTCATGTTTTCACTCCAGGTTACACTCAGTCTGTCACAAACCTTCACTGAGGCAATGGATGGTGAATTGAGGTTGTTTGTACTAGTGCTTTTTATAGTTCTCACTTTGTTATGGTTCATCCATGGCCACAGTGATGGCATGGGTTGTCCATAGCCATGGATTTGGTTGTCTCTGCCTCAAAACAGGTTGCCCATGGCCATGGTCCCTTCAGGCTTGCACCCTTGGGCATGGAGCACCACCACAGGCTTTTCCATGGACTAATATCTGTGCAATTGGAGGCATCAGTGATGTGAGACTCCACTGCCCAGAGCAGCCAGCCAAAGGAACGAGGATGGACTCTGCATCATTCATCACTGCTGCTGGTGCTGAACACCTGCTCCAAAAGGGTCTGAGACTTGCAATGTGCTTGATTTAACAGGTGCTGGGAAAGTGAAGAGGGTCCCCAGACTGCAGATGCAGAGAGGATGAACAGTGTTTTTCATGCTGCATAGTGGCCTGGACACAGGGAGCAGACGAAAAGGATTCTGACCACCAGCACCTGCAGTACTAAGGTTGCGGTTTCTGCTGTCAGCAATAAGTTCAGATACCTGGAAAGCTGTGTCATCCCCCTACAGTGCTGGCACAGGTGGAGGATGGCAGCCCACTGCCATCACTCATTCTGTGATCTACTTTGTTAACAGAGCAGAGAACTAGTCCACGAGGCTTGTGGGAATCACCTAGGTGCTGCACGCTGCATTTTCAGCAGGTGGAGAGGAAGACACAGGGTCTTTTTCTCTATTTTCTTTTAAATAAGTCACCTGCAACAAAAATGTATTGGATCTTTCCATGGCTTCAGAGGTGAGACCCATTTCCATCTTGCCTTCAAACAGGCTGCTAATTTGATGCTTGTTTCTGAAGACTCATCATTTCTGAGATGAGAAGACTCCGAGGCAGTCACGCACTCTTTCTTTGCCACCTGCACAGTCTCGAAGTACAAGTGAAGCAGAAAGACATGAAGACATTTTTATTCCTGGAACTGGGAAGCAGGGGGCAGGTATCAGGACTCCACACCGCAGCAAACTGTAATAATTTTGGAAGCAAGCTATCACCACATACCCCGTTTTAGGAGTGACAGTTCTTACAGAAAGGTCCTAGCAGTGCTGATTTGCATCTCAGCTCAAGCCCTGACAGCAGCACCTCTTTGGGAGAATCCCACCAAACACAGTGTATGTGCAATGGGACATGACAGGCTCTGTGTCTGTGGGCGAGTCCCTCAGGGGTTGTTAGAAGACTCAGCACCGTGTTCTTTTAACTGCCTGAGAGAGATTATAATCATTTTTTCCTTGCCTGGTGCAGTCTCTTCCCACTACTATAAAATGCAATTTACAAACAAAAATACAAGAAAAGGGATTTTGGATGCTCTAGGCACTGTCCAAGGCCAATTACAGAGCACTGTTTTTTCTGGTCTACAGCTGTGAGTAGTGTTTATAATAATTTACTGATGTTGTTAAAAAAAAGTAATTCTTTACACATCTGTTTTTCATAGGCACTAACTGGCCTGTAGAAAATGTAATTAAGCAGAATTCCTGCCTGTTGGGTTTTTTTACACAAGATCTTTCTGTTCCCATGCTGCTGCTCATTTCATCAAGAAGCAGGCACTAAATTTAATCCTAAACTCAGAATTTGTCTTTAAGAAAGGCCACATGGTCTGCAAAGCTTTCTGGTTTTGCTTGCTTGATCCCCTAATTGTCCATGCCCCTGCTCAGCACAGCTGTCTCCCAGCCCAGTTTCTGGGTGGAGTGGTTGCTGCGAGCCAGGACTTAGCAAAACTCCACTATTAAAGGAAGGATGGAGGGTGGGGATGGAGAGGCTCCTGGGAGTTGGTAATGGCATGCAAAGCCTTTCATCTCTAGGTTTCTAGGCCAAATTAGCTGTAGTGACCCAAAGTCTTTTGAAATCAAGTAGAGCTCTTTTTTTATTTTAACTCGTAATAAATAAGAAGACAATTTGACCTGATTTTTTCAAAGGGGTAAGTGTGTGTATGCCCTGCTGGGAGTTCCTCTGAAAATCAACAGCTTGTCTATGAGTAAAAGAGGGGAAGTTCTCCCCAGATGTCTTTGAAGCTTCCTAGGCACTCCCATCCATAGCCAGGGAATCCCTCCTCTGAGAGCACCAGGAGGAGGGTTGTTCTGGCTCTGTCCAGCTACCACTGTGCTCTTCTCATCTCTGACTCAATCAGCAAGTTTTCTTAAAAGGAGATATTTCCAAACATTAACTGACTTCGAGAGTGTGTTTGGAGGACACATACTTGTAATATTTTGTCATCTAAGCAGGTTTGTCAAGTGTGACATGGCGAACGTGGACAAACAGCTTTCTCCTTCCTAGAACAAGTCTGGAAGTCACTTTGGAGTATATAATTTAAATAGGTGGAAGCAACACCCCAGTTTAATTCAGCTGTAAAAAAAAATGCACCATTCAGTTGCATCTGTTTATAACAGTGTAAGACAGTCCTGACTGATGAAGTGCCATGTGGTACTTTCAGACATTTACCTCTTCACTGGTTTTCACTTTCAGTGTCAACAACTTTTTTTTCTACTTCTTGTAGTCTGCTGACTTAGGACACCTTCTCCTTGTGAGTTAAGGAAAAACTTGATTTGCTCTCCAGGCTATGTGAAATACCTATCATGAAGGAAAAAAAAAAAAAGAAGCTCTGTATTTTTTCCCCTAGTGGCAGATTGGCAATATTTCCTTTCCACCTGTCCTACAGCAAGGAAAATTCCTTATCTCAGCAGTTTTGCTGTTGATAATCAACAGGAAATATCACCACAATTTTAATGGAGCCTGACAATAGTAGGACATCTAGTATGAACCGAAGCTGTTAACCATATTCAAAATCTAACTATAGCATGACAGCAAGGAAGTTATGTAAGATTGCTTGTCACTTTGAGTTGCAAGGATAGTAGAGTATACACTTACACAATCCTGGCACACATGCCTGGGTAGGGTTTCTAAGATTTACACTTGCTTTACACCAGTCCTCATGCTGGTTTGCCTCACACTGTTCCCTCCTTCCAACCCTCACCCTGTGCTGCTCAGTGCATCCATCCCACCCTCTGGGAGCATAGTCTTACTGCTATTCTGGTTTTTTTGGATGTTGCTTTTCAGACACACAATTATCTCTAAACCCACCAAACAGTCAGGGGAATTTGTCATGCCATGGCTCCTGCAGCCCTGTGGAAGGCACATTTCTGCCAGCAGCTCAGCAATTCTCTGCCATTAATATGGGCAAGAGTGACCATGTCTGTTGGCCAAGGAGTGCACAGGTACCTGTGTTCACCAGGAATTTGCAACACAGTGAGGTAACAGCCCAGGACAGAGCAATAGAAAATAATAAAGTGTAGGGTAAACTGGGTTTAGCTGTGGGAATATGGACTAACATTACAAGACTGTGTTTTAAATTCTAGGGATCTTAAGTTGTCTGTGTATTTATAAAGACAGAATGTCTTTAATATTTCTACTATTAGTGGATTGTACCAAAATTGGAGTGTGCTGTGAATGCTTTGGGGCTAGAGACTAATGGTATTAAAAGGAGCAATGGGGCCAAATTCTCTTCTGGGCTATATTTGTGCACTGTTAATGGCTGCTATAATTAAAGGCATAGTATGTCTCCTTAGTATTTAGGTACAAATCTGCCTCTTCTCACCCACGCAATTAGTTCTACTTAAGGCTGTAAGGACAGAGAGGCAAATGGGCAATCTTGGAAATTAAGAGAACTGCACTAGAAATGAAGAGGCATAGAGAAGAAGACCTCAGATCCCATTATCTGAACTCATTTTATTAAGGGCATATTTGTACTGTATTTGTAATTCCCTTAGAATTGCCTACCCAGTGCTGAGGAAAGTCTGCAGAGCAATTATGTTATCACAGATGCTAATGCAACCTCTGTGAGGGAACCAGGAATCGTGCAGTTGTGAAGAGAAAATCTCAGATTTTAATGATGGCTAATGAATGCTTGGCATGGCACCTTTGTACTTCCACCTTTCTTATCATGGAAGCTAGTTCCATGTGGAGCTGGAAAATCAGTGGGGCTATGCCTTTGCTTGCTGGTGAGCTATAATGTACCAGCTGTTAACAAATGAGTTGTTCTCTACATAGTTAAATTAGGCCTAATCCTTCTTTGCTCTGTCTGTGCCAGGTCTTTTTTTTTTTTCCTGTATCTCAGTTGAGGCTGAGACAAAGGGGACCTGAAGTATTTATGTGATTTTCCCTCCCAAGGCTCTGAAAATTAAAAATGAGTTTTCACTGGCCCAAGCCCCATGAAATCTGGGAACTTCAATCGATATTTCTGCCCCATTTGACTGCAGAGAGTGGGATGTAATTATTACAAATGTCATGGTAACAAACTTGGTGGTTTTCACAGTGACAGTTGCCACTGCAGAAATAGCACAACACAGAACAAAAATTACCTGTCAAGCAACTCATTATGTTCATCCAAATCCTGCTTGTTCAGTTCTCCGTTGGGCTGCACCTGACACAACACTTCCAAATGCTCTCACAGATTCCCCGTGTCGATCTGTCTCAGGCCACAGACATCCTCCCACAGCCTACCTGAGCAGCTGGCACCAGGGTCCTCAAGGTCTAGAGGGATGTCAGTGCTGCACAGAAAATGTCTCACACCTAGTGCAAGCCCATACTCTTGATATAGGGTCTGGAAAGAGTAAGAATCTTAAAAAACCAGCATGGTTGAGTGGAGCATCATGTGGAGGTGGCTGAGAGGAGACACATTGAATCCTGACATTCTCTGGAGCTGAAGTGCCCTGGGTTATGACCTGCTCTTCACTGCATGGTAAATGTGACTGTTCTGCTAAAATTGTAACCCCAGAGTCTGTGTACTCACTCAGAACACAGGAAATTTGGGTTAAATTTGCCCATTTCCTCTGATCTGGTGCTTTTCAGGGCCCTGGGAAGTGCCTCAGACTTGTTCCAGGATGGAGAAATAGCAAAGCAGATGGGCATGCAGGCAGGCAAGCAGGACACAGCCTCTCTCCTGGTGAAGTTGAGTTATTGTGCAAAAGAGAAACCAGCATTCATTGGACTGGAGACACTGAGACAATTTAACACGTTTGAGTATTTCAAGACCACAGTGAGGTGACCTTGAACTATGGAATGGATGAGCACATACTCTTTTGAACTAAAGTGGAACTTAGGTGCCTTAAAGCACTGGAGGGACAGTGGCATTGAACCTGCCAGTGACAAAATGTGATTGGCACATGGTGTTCCCTGAAGGACACTCTGCTTTGCCACAGCTGCCTGCCAGCAGAGCCAGCCTGGCAGGAGGAAACATCCCTCAGGCCTAACCTCACTTTCTCTTCTTTGTGGTTTTGGTCCTAATACAGAAAGTGACATTTCTCCACCTTTTGGACTTTAAGTTCATGAGATGATTCATTCTGTTCTTTTTGCTTCAAAATAACTCAATAAATACATTACTGAATCGGCTTTTTATCTGATAATGGAAAGGAATCTGATGAGATCACAAAATGCAAACATTGCTTGCATCCTTTAGTGCTCTTCCTGAAGGGTCTGATGTACACAAACATTGGGCTATTAAGCAATCTCTTTTCCAGACCATAACTCACAAGGGGGAGTTATATGTCTACTCTTTGGATCTTATGCAGTGAGTTGACTAATACTCTGAGCTTTAGTACCTTATGCAAAGCACAGCTGAATAATATTTTTTGTCTTTTGCAACCCACAAAATCGGAATGGTGGAGGAAGCAACAAAGTTAGCTAAGGTAACAGTTGTAAATCACAAGGACAGTCTTCACTGAAAAAAATAAATGTGATGCCTTTCACTGGTTCCCTCAGAAAAATGCTTCTTTCAGAAAAAGAATTTCAAAATGGTCAATTGTTTGGGTTTGAGCCAAACCATCATTGATTTTAACCATTTTACTGCAGTACAAGAAAACTAATCCAAATAAAATAAGAAAGGACCTTTCACCATATCAAAAATTTCAACCCTTTTCATCTCTGTTTTTCATTAGGGAGACACCTTAGAAAAATGCAGCCATGAGGATGCCCTGGTTCATTCATTCACCAGGAAAAAGGTCCCTGCCACTTTCCAAAGTGACATGTGGCCTTGAAGTCAATCACTTCTGTGTGTAATACATCAGCCCAGTCTAGGATATTCTACTATAAATTTATACCATATGATTGTTTTGCTCAAGATGTGATTCAAAGCAGCTACGAATGAACAAAGTAACCTACAAAAGAGCTATTGATTTCCCAAAGGAGTGTTTGCCATAGGAAATCAGGTGACAGTGTGCAGACTTAAGGCTTTAATTGCTCCTAAACCAAAACAAGGTGGAACTGTAATTTCAGCCTTTCACAGTGCTGTTTACTATTAGAGAAATTCCGGGATGTTGTGCCTATAAACTGATGCAGCAGATCCTTTTGACCTGTGCTACCAAGGGTTTGACTATACCCCAACAAAGAGTACTTAAGAACTGGATGCATTTCTCTTCTTTTTTTTTTTTTTTCATTTATTTTTGCTGATTCAATATTTTGCCAAGGCTGAACCTGAAAAGAGCAACATTCCACCCGCTCTCCATAAAGAGCAGCTCAGTATATTTTTTGGGGGTATGTTTCACAGTTTTTAAAAAGAAATATTTAATTTGCCTAACACTTTTATTAGGGTTTTTATGGACATCTGGAGGGATGAGATTCTCCCTATTTTCCACCTTATGTTTCCATCCCTCCTTGGTTTTCATTTAACTAAAGAAGAAGGGCTGAAAGGAGGAAATACCAAAGGCTCAAGATTTTTTTTTGTTTACTATTTTGATCTCTCCTTCTCTCCAAAATAAAATTTTGTTAATTAAAAAAAACCCACCCCAACACTAATAATAATCATCATTATTATAGAACTTGTTTCCCCTAAATTACAAGGAGCTGTTTTGGCTCTGTTTTGCCTGCCAGGCTAATACTACTGCAGCTGAAGGATACATGTTGGTTTTGGGCAGGCTGCTCGGCAGATGAAAAATAATTTTAATATATAGAAGAAACTATTGGCAGAGGAAAACAATCTTGGTATTTTTAACCTGCCAAAAAAAACCCCTTATTTTCAGCCTTTGACCTTTCAGATCAGAAATTTCTGAGAAACAGTCAAAACTAGTTTGTTTTCAGCTTTCTCCATCATTTATACCCAATCTTTTCTCCACCCACAGGTTCACCCACTCCATTGCTAATTAAAACAGAACTCAATATCTTTGTTTCTTAGCCCTGCCTCTGTGCAGTCGACAGGCTCCCTGTTCCCTCAAAGCTGGAATGTTTCCTTGTATCCACAGAGATGGGCAAAGGGAATTATTATGCAATGTTGAACTGCTACAGCACGGAAGGAGAACACATTGTCTGAGCTCAGGCAGAATGAGAATGTGGAGATTAATGAGTCTGAGGGGGCTGTAGTCCTCTCCTCATGTGCCACCAGCATGGGGCATGTGCTCTTAGAAAGGGGAGGTGGTGACAGCCATGGAGCTGTGTGTTCTTGCTTCTGTGGCTCTCAGAATCCTATTTTTTCTAGAGCTATGAAATCCAAGTCATGGTTGTTGAAGTGTCCCTGGACTAGGTTAATATGAAAAGAAGGTGGATAAGGTTAGGGCAGGGAAGCTGGACAAGTCCACTGAAGCTGGAGAAGACAAAATCACTTTTTTTAGTGGTCAATTTAAGGTCTTATATCCATGTCCTTGGACACCTGTATTGGCTGAAGTCACCCCTGCAGGGCTTTGTCCTCTGAACTCTTCATGAAGTTTCAGTGGCATAGCAGGGATAAAAGCTTAAGAACAAAACCAGAGAACCAACATTTTTTTCCAATTCTTGGGGATTTGATCTCAAAGAGAAGAATATCCAAAGTCACAATCCAACTGGCAGATCTGTGCTCCTCCCCCTGTCCTGAAGTCTTTTCTGGGACATTTAGGCCAGCCTCCCACTGTGCTGAGATTCAGAAGCAGCTTTAGAAATCTCAAAAGCATCCCAGGAGGAAGCTCCTTTCTCTTTCACTCTGACAAAAGCCCTGTGGTGTCCCTCTGATTGCTTTCCAGCAGACCCAGCTTCCAAAGCCTTCCCTCCAAGCACAGAGGGGCATTTCTTTCACCTAACTGTCCTTTTGTCTTTGGAGATAGCTGTGAAGAGAAGACACTTGTAGAGCCTGTTTGGTAATAGGATGTGTCTCTGCTGCTTTGTAGCATGCATCCTATAAATGGCTTTGCTATGGCATTTAATCAATTGTTTCAGCTGTTTATTACCTTGTATATCACAATGCAATGGAGATAGTTGCTTCAGTTAACTTTATTGGATCTGAAGTAAATACACAGGATCCACTTAAAGTCCTCTTGGAAGGATATGCTTCACATGCACTGAACCAAAGCAGGCAATGAAACTCTATGCTCAACACCAGAACAAATCTGTGTACAAAATTAAGCAACTGTCTCTGTGCTCTGAATAATCTGTGTCACTGCCTTCGAGTGCAGCATGAGTTGCATGAGCATGTCTCAGCAGAGAAAAAGTCTTTGCCTTTTCTGTTCATTCTTAGATGACTCTTGTGAAGGCAATGTTGGGGACCTTGGCTTCATCCTACCACAGTGACTGCAAGGAGTAAACAAAAATGTATGTCCCAGAGCTCTTGGAAAAGAGTTGAAGATCCAGCAGCAAGGAGCAAATTTCTCCAGCTTCAGCAGCCTCACAGAGAATAGAGAAATCTGTAAGACCCTGTATTTCCTTGATTCCACTGTTTTATCCTTGGTTTGGTTTGGTCATTTTTGACAGACACACAGATGGCCTAGGGACAACAGTGAAGTGGAGATGTCACTATGCATCTCCACATAGGAAGGGATTTGAAAAGGCAAAAGGCACAGGGAATTCCTGGCTGTAAAACTTGCTGAGAGCTCAGTTTGCCTCCTGAATAGTCTTCCCTGGTTACTTAACCTCATGGAATGGAGACAGCCACTTTGAGGGGCTTTTTTTTTCGCTGAGAGCTCAGTTTGCCTCCTGAATAATCTTCCCTGGTTACTTACCTTCATGGAATGGAGACAGCCACTTTGAGAGGCTTTTTTTTTCCCAGAGAAAAACAAATTACTCAGGTGTCCATATTTATTTTTCCCAGAATTTTTTGTCCATATACCTTTGGCAGAATCTCTCCCCAGATGTTCCCTGGCATAGTCTTCATGGACACCATGCCCCAGCTGCTGTGCCCCACACATTTCTGAGATAATAGCTGCAAGGTGTGGACAGAGAAAGTGCTCAGGCATTGGAATGTGCTGCCCAGGGAGGTGGTGGATTCACCATCCCTGGAGGTTTTCAAGATGACACTGAATGTGGCACTTAGTGTCATGGTCTAGTAACCACGGTAGGGTTGGACTCAATGATCTTTGAGGTCTCTTCCAACCAGGTTGATTCTATGATTCTATGACAGTCACAGAAAGTTAGAGAACCCATGTAAAGGGGTGTCTCCTGCCTTCATGGCAAGTTTACAGAGGTAAAAGTGTCCTCCTGGAGTCTATAGGGTGGGTCATCGTCAGGTACACTGACAGCTTGGTTCTCTGAGTAAAGAAACACTCTAAAATTAGCAAATGGGATGTACCCTCCCCATTTCAAGGAGCCAGACCTGAGTGCCCTCCACAGTGATCAATCCCTGGAGTTCCCACTACCCGTGAGGAAAGCTCCTACGTGCCGAACACCATCCTGGCAATTTTACATTCGCAGCAGTGGCTATGTAGGTGAAGTGAAAGCCTGGAGAAATTTTATGAATTAATCTGTTCCAGGCAGTGAGCAGAAGACATGGGCTGCTCTCCCCTGCTGCTTGCAGAGCCTCTGAGGGCAGTGCAGCAGGCAGAGCCTCTCTGCTGCCAACGGGCCCAGCCTCTCCCCAGCAGCTCTGCAGAGAGCTGCTGTCATACTTAGTGGAGCATCTAATGCTACCCGGCCAGCCAGCAAGGCATTGGAGACAGAAATTCAGAGATGCCTCAAACTCTGGGGAACACTAGTCAGCAAGCTGCTGTCCAACAAGCGGCAGTAATCTGAAATAAATCACACGAGCCCAGCTTTTTCCAACAGAGGCTTATTATTCAAAAGAAAGGACACATCCAGGCAATGAGGCATGGTGTTGCTAAATGGTTGGCTCAACATGGGTTTCAGTAAATACAGTAAAACAAGTCCTGCTTTCCCCTGGAGTGAAGGCTCAGCCAAGTTTTTAAGAGGTGAGAGTGCAGGCCCTGTGAGCAGAGGCAGGGAAATTGATTTCTTTTTCACTGTTTAAATTAGAGAACATGGCCTCTGCCTGATCCACTCTCATATCACTCGCTTCATGGTTTTAAATGGCAGCTAGGAACTTTTCTAACTCAAAGTCCTGTGAGATCCCATTTATTTTCCCAGAACAAAAGCTTCTTCTCCCATGTTGTTTTCATTCAAAACTCTGGTCATGGAAGCTACAGCTCTGCAAGGATGCAGAATCAGCATTATCCAGCAAGGTACTGTATGTGTCTCCAGGCCCCTGCTGCAAAGTCTACACGAAGCAAGGTCTTCTGATGGAGTTTTAGCACACACCATCCCCTGGTCAAATAATGGCACAATCATATTTTGCATATCCCTTTCCCATGAGAACTCCAGGCTGCACACTCCTTCCAGCAAAAGTGAGGGTCTGATGAAGCTCTGAGAGATGAGAACATTCCCATCTCTCCCCAGTTTGCCTCCTTGAGAGGCATTTGTCAGGTCCATTGTTCTGGCCATCCATCTCTGGTGTGTCATTAATCAGTCAGCACAGCACACATTCACAAACTGCAGGGCACGAGGGCAGAAAGAAAAGCTGCATTTTAATTTTTCATGTTTATCATGTTCATAGTTCTCCATGGCAGCACAGTGATTTCTTTCTGTTCATAAAAGACAATTGGACGAATTAGTTGGTTTCAGTTTAACAAGGTAATGATCCAATTTAGCAGAGATCAAAGCAAGCAGTGTGGCAAATGCAGAATGGTGAAATTAAGTTACTTTATTAATGCACAATACACTTGCAGCAGAATGATTGACTATCCATTAGGTTTACTGAGCTGCAATTAGCAATTAGCAGCAATAGCCTTCACTGTGTAGGCAAGTAAAGGTCTGGATCATGTTCCTACTTCCAGACAGTGGATGTTTCCACCTTGTAAAATCAGAATCGATGCAGAAGTGAAACGCAGTGGCCAATTATAGAAAGGGTCTCTTTACCTTGTCTTCTTTTCCTGATTGATGCATGATAATACAATGAAAAATTATGCATGTGCTAATTATCTTCACTGTTCGCTGATGGATAATTTGATGACTGGCAGTAGTCTCAAATTTGGAGAAAATCAGAAATAAATACATTTGTCTCATCCATTTTGGTGATTTGTCTATCAGGCAATAACCCCCCACAAAATGCATTAGTAGCAAAAACAGTGGTAGCCATTCTGTAAACAAAGTGATTGACAGAGGAGGTGGAGTCGTTTGCAAGCTTTAACTGATATCTGACAGTGTGAGGAGGATTTGGATTCACATTAGTGCCTTATCTGCATACATTTCTTGTTATCTTCTGAGACAATTCTATGATCATTAAATTCTCTGATGACAATTATGTCACTTTATTCATTATTTCCTTTGATCTTTACAAATGTAGGAGAACAGAATCTTTATTTATGTAGCATTCATCTGCTCCTGTTTCTTATTCCTCAGGCTGATAAACCTACAGTCATGTGAAACATGCCAAAGTATTTTTGTTTCAACAGAGGCTCCATGGATTTTATCCTGCACAGTGGTTTGTATATATATACATGTGCCTGTTCATTTCTGTGCCTGTTCTCCCTTAATGACTTTTGATCTTGCTGTCCAAATTAAAGCAAATTTGACAGGCAGGAAAATTCTTAAATATATTGAGTTCTTGCAAGTCTTTTGAAAGTAGGTTGTCAGAGAGAGTAAAGACAAGCTATTAGCAGAGAGAAGCTGCCATTTCAACTCCTACCAGACATCAAACAATCTACAAGAAACAATAATGTAAGAAAAACTTTAATTTGGCACCTGCATCTTGTTAGACATCAGAGAATCTAGAAGACACATGTCCATAACAAACCAGGCTTCCTGCATTGCTTCGCTTAGGTTTTGTGGCTCTTATGATTCACCCTTGAATGAAGAAGTTTAGCCTTTGCTGACTGAGGTGATCTGAGAGAAAATTGTGGACAAAGAGGCTTAAAATGGAATGGCATGAGGTGCACATAGAAGGAAAACAGACCAGTCCTGGGAGCAGGCAGTGGTGCAAGCTGCATGGGCTGCAAGGTAACTGATTCCTTCTGTATGAGTGCTGTGCTCTTGGTGCTGTGGCTGTGGGTCTTGGCATCACTGCCACTACCCTGGGCACATGAGGAACAGGTCAAGTCATACTGCTTCCTACCTTGGAGTTGTTATCTTCTGTAACAAAATACAATAGCCCCTCTGAATTTCTCATTAGGAAACAGAGTGCATATCCAGGTTGCTTATTTCTATCACCCTAAACACCTTTAGGCTGACTAATTTGGGGTATTGCCAAGTTAAATATTCCATTTTTTGCTACCTACTTCCTGCAAGTAGCTGGGCCCATCTAAAGCTTGTCATTACTTATTCTCTATTTTACCTGTGTATAGTATGCACAGACTTAAACTAAAACCAGTTTGACTCATTGGGGAAATATTTGGGGTTTTCTGTTTGAATGTGCCATTTTGGTTTTTAAGATTTGATGTTATACCTTTGCACACGTGCAGACATAGGTGTGAATTCACACATATGTCCTCCTAGACAGACAGACACACTCCTTCTGTATGAAATTAGGAGTGAGTCTAAGTATGCAGTCTGCCAGTAAATAATTTGTACTTTCCTTTTGCAAGAGACATCTGGTAAAAATTAAAAATATTAGTTTTGCTACTAAATCTTCAGCTAGAAGCAAAAGCTTGCCAAGTAGAGAGTCTTACAATTTGTGCAACTTGGTTTTCTGTGCTTGATGGCCATATTGTTTCATATTTAGTGAGCTGCATTTGACATCAAGAGTGCTATTTACATCCAGTCAAACAGTTTGAAAGTTGCTTAATTGGCCAAGTATCTCAAAAACGTGCATGGCTTTTCCCCCACACACCTATCCATCTTAGTGCCTGTTATCAGTGCAATTACTGGTTTTATCTGCTCTGAGGAGCTGTCAGCAGCAGAGTCCTGGTGCACAATCTATTAACGCTGCCAAGATAAAATGACTGATGTCCCTGTGCATGGGGACTGGGTATCTCCTCTGGGCAGTGCAATTTGGGAAAGGTTTGAGTTGCTTTCTTATGCTGGAGCTTCTCCTCTCTGCTGTGCTTCATTGCTTTCTTGCCAGAGCCACTGGGGAAGATCTTTTCACTACCTTCTTTGAGTACTCTGTCCATCCTGATCAGCATGACATAAGTCATATGTAGGACACTGATGACAGCAGTGAAACTAAAATAAATACCTATTCAGGGAGTGGGACTGCAGCCAGAGTGTAAAGGTAGACACCTCAGAAAATGGAAAATATTCTAGAATCTCCATTTACAAAGACATGCACTCCATATCCTAACAGCATGCAGCAGTAAATACTGGATGAACAGTAGGGATTCATGGGATGTTTGGGTGGTGGAAGAAGATTTCCTTCAGAAAGAAGTTTTGACAATTTAAGGAACTGCTTTGCTCACCCAAAGCAGGCAAACTGCAGGATGTGAGGGGATGGTGAAGAACTCTGTTTACCATTAACAAACCCTAAAAGATACGATATGAAAATAACATCATAATAGATGATGACAGAAGAAAAATATTCAGGAGACCCTTGCTTCCTCTTATAGTTACTGTCACATAAGTGAGATGAGCAGAACTAGATTCCTCCCTGGGATACTGTAAGACAGATGACATTCTTGTCACTGAGGCCATGACTGAATGTCTCTCCTGAGGAGCTCCTTCTCTAACAGCAGGTAGAACCACAGATCTTCAATAGCAATACACAATTTACTCTCTGACATCAGGGTTAGGGTGGCAGGTGGTAGTTTAGGCATGTTCCAGCAGAAGAGGACATTGCTGTTGACATGATAATAAAGAACATTTGCAGTTGGCTCTCAATTCCCTTCTCACTTTTTTCTTCATTCAAGGACAGTTAAAAGGGATTCACTTATCTCACTAAAATTTCTCTAATATGCCTTGCAAGAAAACCAAAAAAATCCACCATGTCTTTGTAAATCATATTCTATCAAATCCATTATCATCTTTTGAAAAGGCAACAGTTCTCCTCCTCTCTGGAGAGATGACATTTCAGCTCCAGGTGAGGCAATTACGGAGCTGATTGCAGGGGATGGAAACTGCTGTATCAACTCCCTGATTAAGAGCTTGATTTGTATTTATTTATATTTTATATGTGTTTTATTTAGCTTTTCTATAACTAAATGCAATTGACATTCCATTGGGAGGTTTCACGTGAACAAACCCACTGTTATTGTTGTCTTGGGTTAATGGTAAATATTAGAACCTTTCACTTTTTGATTGAGAATTGGAGTGTGACTTTTAGTGCTGCCTCATATAAAAATGACTGCATTCATTCTCAGGCACAAAAAGATTTTGGATCCAGGCAAAATATGTGTTTAAAGGAACACACAGGAAGCTTTCCAGCACTTCTGAAATCTTTGGTATTTTTCCATTCACAATGTTGAACCACTGTTACATCCACCTATTACTCATTCCTTGTATAGTCCTTGTGATTGCTTTGCTAACTAAGCTTCTTCCCCATAAACTGCAAAAATCTTGAGGCTGAGTTAAAATATTTCTTCTTTACTGCCAACACTTTTTAAGCTACAAAAGTAAAATAAAGTAAACCTGAGTTAATGATTACCTGGTCTAGGTAGTTCTCCCATTAGAATTACTCCATGTGAATAGGTATCTGAATTCCTGTTTGAGTTCTCCTGCCTTGAATCTGTGCATTTTCATATTCCCTCACCCTGGACACCACAGACACACTGTGCATTTGCTTCTACATGGTCTCCTGTGGGATGGACATCCAAGGTGGTCATCTCTATTCCTTTGCCCTTGTTGCATTTACATATGTATCTTAAATGCCTTATCAGTCAGGTTGGAAACATGAGTATCTCCATATATTTCATGGTAACAAATTCAAAAGATTCATTCAAATGGCTCTTGATTCTCCAAGCCTTCATGTTTTGTGGGGAAAGTAGAGCAGTTTAGGGCACCCTGTGAGGGTGGAGCACAGTGGAAGGTGCCACCACTCTTGGCCATCAGCAGTGCTGCAGTGCCAGGGGCAGCACAGGCAGAAACTGCTCAGACTGGAAAACTGCAGAAGATACACAGCATCACAGTGAGGCCTCATAAAGATCCTCACCCTAACCCAGACCAGCCAAGAAGACAGCACATATGCTGAGCAGAGTATGTGTGGCTCACATTCATGAGTAGAATCACGATAGGAGCAGCAATTGTCAGGATGTCCTTCCATGGCTGTAGCTGTGAGTTGATTGAGTGATTAATTGGCATTACTTTTGTCTGTTGGTATTTTAGACCTCTGCACTGAAAGGAAGGAGAATTGTTTGGTGCTACATCTGTGGTGAGCTGTGTGCACATTACAGCACAAGGACCTATGCAGCACAAATATCTGACCTAAAAGTAACTCATTGTTTTTACCAGCAGGGGTAGAGCTGGAAGTGTTCCCATGTACCCTTATAATTAACCATGCTAATTAGTGGGGCTTCAGGCTGGCCCTGACTGACCATTTTGCAGCAAAGACAAGGCAGCCTGAGCTCCTCCTCTAGGGCTGAGAGAGGTACAAAATGCACTTAGAAAATGATGATGGCAATGACATTTTACAGGAAAAATGTACATAACAGAGGATATTACTTCCATTTTTCATGATCACAGATGCCTCAACATCATTAGCCCCAAAGAGCTGTCCTGTTTTGAAGTCATCTCTTCTTGCTGTCACTGTTCCTTCTCCATCAGCATGTCCACTGCACTCTCAGTGCTTTGGGACACTTTCCCCTCAATACTTTAATCTCTACCAATTCAAACTGTTTCTGTTTTTGTCCCTCATTCCTTTTTCTGACTTTTACAGATCTTTTGCAATATTTCTGTCATCTCTAAGGTTTGATTGGCTTCCAAGGCAACACCATCTGCCTATTTAACTAATATGCTTCTCATGGCTTCTTCCTGATCACTAAAGGTGATGTTAAATAAGAACAATCTTAAGACAGACTCCTCTGCTATATTTTTTAGCTACATCTGACAATTTGATGCCTCAAAAATCTATCGTTACCCATTGTTTACCATCAGTCAGCCAATTTTCTGGCCAGATACTGTGCTCATATCCAGTCCTGTTGAAATTATTTTCTTCAGGCCAATTTATATTCAGTACAGAAGAAAATTAATCCTGTGGTAAGATAGGTGTGATGAATTGTTCTCTGCTCATGCTTATCCTCTCCACTGATAATGGAACAAGGTCTATATCCCACCTTGACTCCATAAAAATTTGTTAGATTAATATAAATGTCTATTTCTCTCCTACTTGTCTAAGGTACTCCATGGCCACTTTCTTCCTGATTTACTTGGAGAATTCAGTAGTGCAAAATGATGTTACCAATATCAGGTACTCTCAATTGGATGAATTCTTACCATGTCTTATATTAGCAACATTTTATCTATAAATGGCTGAGAGTTAATAAACAGCAATATGTATTAAAAGCATATATAAGATTTGTTCCAAAAATTGTTACATCACCAGCAGACATTCCCAAAGTTTGAAAGCAATTTATTGACCTAGATAAGAATCTGTGTGTTTAATTGAAACATTTATTATTCACTTAGTAATCTTTTATGAAGCGTTAAGAAAATAAATGGAATATGAAGTGTGACAGCAAGTTTCTCAATAAGGTTTACACTAACAGGACAAAAAATCCCAGCTCTAATCTCTGCCTCAGGTTGTACATAAAGTCCATTGAAACAGCACCAATTTATTATTATCTGTACTCTCAGCAGAGCACGTGAACCCAACACGTGAATGGTTTTCATGCCCAGCTAGGCAGGAAAGTGATGTTATCTTAGCAAGCCCTGGGGCTAGGAGGCTCTGATGAAGACCCTGTACTCATGTGCTGTGGAATAGAAACAAAAGGGAGGAAAAACCAAACAGATATACCCTGTAATACTTCCTACTTTATTTTTCAGCCTGGCCTGTTTGAACTAGAACTGTCCTAAAGGTCACATCTAAGGAAAAAAAGACTGGAATATTTTCTTAGTAAAACTGTGATTTCAAGCAGCCTTTGTCCTCTTCATGTCAGCTGGTAGAATGCACACTGAACCTCTCGCTTCAAGATAAAAAAGGGAAAATTCACAATGCACTTTGGTTTGAACATCTTGTGGTCACTGCATTGCCACCACTTCCAAGCATGTTTTGCCCTGGAGTGTTTTATTTTCAGAGCTCTCAATGGTGTTTGTCATTATACTAATATGTTTTTTATACTTCCTCTGCTTTTGCAAACTGCCACGTGCAAAAGCAAGAAATTTGTCAGGGTCAGTAAGTTTTTCATCTTATAAAAACCCAACCCAAAACAACAACAACAAAAAAAGCCCAACAAATAAACCTACAGTGGGATCAAGCAACAGTGATTTTGGCTACTTGTAACATTAAGTCTCCTTCTCAAAATCAAGACAACAACTGTGAGCTGAAGATGAAAGGAATACATGCTTTGAAAACAAAGTCTTTGACTTTTTTTGGTTTCTGACTTTCATGCATCCACAATACAAACCTCTTAGTTCTATGACTGGCATAAACTGACTGCTTTTGTTGAGGGAATATGCAAAAACTGAGACCTAAAAATGTGTTTGGAGCTTGAAATGGTCTCACACTGTAAACTATTCAAGACCTTCTAATAGCCAGTAAAGAAACTGTTGATGTTAATTGCATGGGCTGTCTTAGAGAGAGAGAACTCCAGCATTCACTGCTGCTGTTTAAGTACTTTTCATCCATATGTAGAAATGTTAATGAGAAATAGCTTGTTGAGAATCATCTGAGCTTGATTAGCTGCCAACTCTTGACATCCTGGCCAGGAGCTTCACGGCAGCATTATCCATGTTCCTGGAGAGCAGGGCATGTCTCCTGCTGCTTGCTAGAGTCAGTGGAGTTAAGAGCAGCAAGGAGACACCTTTGGAATCATCCTCCAGGAGGGATGAGGGGTTGAGCATGATGCTGAAGGGGAGGAATCCACTCCTGCTGGGAAGATGGGTTCTCAGCCAGCAGACCCAGCCTGCTGTTGAGGGGGATAATCATGTAATCTAACTCCTTCACAAAGGCTTCAACCTCGATTTAAAAATTGCTTCTCACCCAGTTGATAGTTAGAAAGCTTCAGTTAATTTCCAGCTTAAATCTATCCATGATCAATTTATGCTTCTTTGCTCCTGTGCCAGTGGCACCATTAGCTCGCAGAGTTCTGCTCCTCAGTTCATTTACAAAGAGAAATCAGTTTTCCTGTTTGAAATGCTTCTTGGAGACAAATTCCCAGCCCACAAGTTATCTGACCTGCACATCTCTAACCTGAATGATTCTTTGTTGAACATGAGTGAGCAGAGGTACACCTAACAATCCAGTACCTCACACAATGATACTAATCCTTCTTTATCTCTACAGGATATGCATGTTCTGCTATCTCCAAAGATTAGGTTTGACTTTTCATAGCTATATAACACCAGTGGCTTAGAGTCCATTTGCAGTGTGATTAATGTGTTAGGTTGGGGTTTTCTCCTCTGCTGAACTCTCCCACCCCAGCAGGAACTATTGTTATATATTCTTAAACGTGCATAACAGTTTTATAATGTTGATATATTGTAACAAACAGAATGACTTTGCAGTTTGCATTATTGCATTTATTTTAATTTCCATCATCCCAGTGCCCAAAGTAATCTATTTATTAATCTGTAACGTGCTGAGCATCTTCCAAAATGAAGATGGTTTCCTAACTTTGTGCTGTTAGCAAATTCAATTTGCACACTGAAACTTTTTTTTTGGTTTGCAGATATTAATGAAAATATTAAATAAGATTAGCCCTGAGGATGATCTTCGGTTTTGCTGATGGTATGAAATTATTCAGGGTAGTAAAAACTAAAACTGATCATAGAGTTCTGAGGGAGGAAGAAACTGGCAGATTAAATTCAGCGTTGATAAATGCAAAGTAATGCACATGGGGAAAACAACACTAAATACACATATGCAATGATAAGCTCTAAATTAGCCATTATCATTCTGCAAAGAGATCATAGAGTCGTTGCAGATTGCTCAACAAAAACATCTGTTCATTGCCCTGCGGCAGACTGGAAAGGTAAACAGAATGTAAGGTATGAAAGCAACCAAGAGCAGTGAGGAAAGAAGCACAGAGTGAGCCCAAAATCTGCCACACTTCAATACTGCATGAACTGCATCGAAATGAAACTAGTGAAGATACAGAGAAGGGCAACAAAGACAATCAAAGGCATGAGGTGATTTCTGTACTGGGAGTGATTAAATAGACTACAAGTCTTCAACTCTGAAAAGAGGTGACTGGATGAAGAAGTGATAGAGCTATATAAGAGTGACTGGCAGGAAAGGGTGAATAAGGAATGATTATTGTCTCCTCTCCTGTGAGAGGAACTTGGGAGCATCAAGTGAAATCATGAAGCAGAAGTTCTGTAGCAGACAAGGACAGAGTGGAAGTCCCTGCTATCTGAGACAAATTGCCAATATCCATGCACACATAAAGCAGCACCATGACAGCATTTCCCAGCTTGCTTTAGAGAAATAGAATTCATTAGATGGGAAAGTGCTGTGTTTTGCAAGTATAGATTCCTTGGACTAATACTAGTGTTATCTTGGGCTTTTTCTTTTTAAAAGGGGACTATTCCATATGGCTTGCATAGGTAACCATTTGATTTTAAATAAAATGCATTCTTTCATACTCCCTCTACCCTTTACAGCTGTAATATTTCCAGCAAACTCCCAGTTAGTGGCTGCCAATCTGGTCTGTGACTTTGGTACAGTACCCATAAAACTAGTAGGATGCAAATTAGTATTAGCAGATCTCCTGATCACCAGGAGAGCAGTTGTCACTTCCAATGACACTTACTGCCACCCTGATTCTTTTAATTGTCCTACATGGAAGAACAAATAAGGTCAGCCCAGAAGGACTATTAGTCTGGGGTACTCAGTTTTGGAAATTAGTGGGTTTTTTCCTATAGTCAGAAGCAGCTGAACCTTCCAGAATACCTCAGGGATATCTTAAATCAGATTAAGGCAACATTTACACTGACAGAGTATGTGAGCAATGGGGATCAGAACATCTTGGGTGGGTCCCACTGTAGAGGTGGAGGACTCCAAAGATTTGCCAAACACATACTGCATCAAAAAGAATAAAGTCTGCCCAGCCATCAAGAGCTGAGATCCCTGAATGACCCTCTGGTCATTCCCAGAGAGAAGCACAACAGGCACATTTCCCAATTTGTCTATCAAATGGAGAAATGTGTCTGTGCATTGGACTCACAGAGAAAGAAGATCATAGGAACCATAGGTGGAAATGTTGCCTAAATACTGCTTTGTTTGAGCAGAGGCCAGAAAAAGAAAGCACTCACAGTTAATTCCCAACCCACTTGAAGTCAAGGAGGATTTTTGAGGGAAAAAGAATTCAGAAAGTTTTACTAAAACTCCCTCAGTTTGTTGGAAATTCTGGCATGGTAACTGTGTAGCTTACTTAAAAGGTCAATGAGAATCTCATGAATAAAATCTAACTCTATAATGAAAACACAGTATTTAAAATTTCCCTGGATCTCCTTGCTCAAAACTGATTAAGAACAGACCTGCTGCTATCCTGTAAAATGCTTGTAAATGAGTCATCCGTTCATCAGCAAAGCCCCAGAAGTTCAGATGCAATTGCCTAAGAAAGAACATTTTCAAAACGATGGCATATCAGTTGGAAGATGCTGATAACTACCAATCCACAGGAGGGCCCTGCTAAAAAAAAAAAAAGGGGGAAAAAAAAGCTGAGATAACTTCCCTTTTAAGGTTTCCCCAGCTGACTGATTAAAAAAGTCACAACAGAAAATTCAAAGGTCACATTTTCTCAAGTGTCACTGAGAACCTGTCTACTGTCTGCGAAATTAGATGAGATTAAGATGCAAAACATCAAAACACTGTGAGATCAAATTTAGTCTTTCCATATTTGTTGCTTTAAAAAAAACCCTCAAAACAACCAAAACTAAACAGGGTGTGGGGATTTGAATTTAGGAAAAACCTTACTGGAAATATGCTGCTGCCAGTGGGGTTGATATAGTTTTGCTAGATTTTGTTATTTTGCTTGAGGAACAAGTCTAATTTATATCAGCTAAAAGCACTTTTTAAGATGAATTGAAAGCAAAAGGATTTACCAGAATTTATACTCTCATGAATCTCTGAAGGACAAAATTGAAGGTCAGTTTTACTGTCTGTAGAAGCCAATCAGAAAACCTGGAAATGATAAATTTTCTCAGGACAATAACTATTAAAAGATTGAGGATTTTCATCCACATTTAGCAAAATCTTTCTTTTACTATTACAAGGTAATATGTTCAGCTGCTCCTGGGAATAACACCTGAGAATGGGATAGTGGTTTACTACAGCAAATTGTTGATTTGAGGGATGAAGTGGAAGCTCATAAAGGAAAACCTTTTGAGATAGAATGTGTGAGAAACTGGGCATGGTCTCTCTTCTTGGCCTGTCCTCCCTGCTCGTGCCATTCTTGGGTATAGTCAGAGGGTTTTGATTATCCATTCTCAGATGTTGACAACAGACTAACCACTCAGCATCAGGCACGTGTGAGGAAAGGCAGGGAAAGGGGCACAAGCAGGAAAGAGCAGAAAGAAGGAGTTGTGGGCAGCAAAGGGAAAAGCAATTCTCTAGAAAGAAATAAGAACCTTAGGAAAAGCATAAAGAGATTCAAAAGGAATGCACAGGACTTCCCACGGGTCACATACTGCATAGTGTGTCCCACTGTCTCACACCCAGCAGCAAAGTGATAGTGGTGCAAAGGTTTGTGGTTATCTTCACACCTGGATGAGGGACAGAACATGCTGAGTCCAAAATTGGGGTAATAAAATGAGAAAGGCTTTTGGCATGCAACAGGCTCAAGCAGATTGGAATAAGGGCAGCCTGTCTTACTAGAATGAAAGATTTGCAGAGAAAGAAAAAATATGCACTGTCTTCATTTTTACAAGTTTTATTTCTCATTATCAATATTTTAAAAGCAAGCCAGCAAACAAACAAACAATCTCCCCCCACCAAGTCCCATCTGGCTTCTCTGCCTTCGTTGGAGTACTGAGATATGTACTTGCTGAATCAGAATGTAGATATAAGACTTGCTTTTTTTAATAACATCACAGATACCTGACACTCTTAATATAGCAGAAGCTGGTTCCCCTGTTTTAAGAAGTGCTATCTCCAGCCTGCAGCACTCATTCCACGGCAGGAGAGCATCTCTTGAGAACTTCACTCTGGGGTACCTTGAACTCTACTAGAACTGAGAGAAAGCAGTTTCAAAGACAGTTTGCTTCTGTGATTTTGGGGTTTTGTGGGTGTTTTTAGCCCAAGTTCAAGCAATTTAAGTTGATCAAGAAGTTTGGATGGAGATGGACCATATAGAAGCCATATAGGAGCTGATGGCCAGTTTCTAAGGAGGTGTGACCACTTACTACTCTTTCTGCAGAGATGCCAGGAGAGTGGGAAATGGGGCCTTAGCAGGAGACAAAGGCATCAAAGCATCAGAGCCTGGGAGAAGTCACTAGCAATGAGACTCCTCAAGGAAACAGGCAGAGCAGTGTAAGGACAAGGAAAACAAATGCAGAACCTTGCAGGGCAGGAGGTGTGTGGACAACCACCTCCTCCTGGGCTGTTAGGACACCAAGGGTGGCTGTGAACAGGATTGAGACTCAGATCTCTGAATATTGATGGCTCAAGAGGTTGAAAAATCCTTACTGACTCTCCTGCTCAGATCTCTGAATATTGATGGCTCAAGGGGTTGAAAAACCCTTACTGACTCTCCTGTTAACTCTAGGAGGCTCAGGACATCATCAGTACCTAAAGAACACAAGTAATTGTTGCTAAGCATCACCTAGGTGTGTCTTGAGGACACTGATCTGAGGCCAATGGCTTTCTGAAGCCTTGTCTAGATGGCAGGTGCCAAAGAACAAGACTGGGAAATTTGCTCCCCAAGTACAGGACTGGACACCTCCCTGCTCAAATCTGTATCTAGACAAAAAGTCACAGTATCAGAGCATCTCATGGGAACCAGAGATGTAAAGTACAACACTGCCTGCTGGAGTACATTCAGATTCCCCACTAGCAAGAGATAAATCTGTAAAGCATTATCAAGCTTTTATTTTTTCATTTAATATTTTCAGATGCTAACAAATCCTGCAGTGGTTTGCTCCTCCTTGCAATATGAGGTGATTAAGATCTTTTCCATCACAGAGTGCTCAGTTTTTCCTTCACGCCACAGTCTTTATTCCCTGTGTGGCAATGTGGTGGCATCTTATAGTACCATTCAACTTGTCAGGAATATTTTTTTATTTTATTTTTGCCTTGTGAAAGCATTCCTATCTTCGAAACACTTGCTCTAATCCTCCTGGAACAATCTCTGTTTCAATTATTAAAAGTAACCTCTTAGACTCACCCAATTAAAAATTAAATGATTTGAAATGCTAGATTGGTGGTTGAAGCAGACATCAGTCTTGTTCTAGTTTTTTATTCCTTGAGCAGTGACACTGAAACCAAGATTTCAGCTGGCATGGTGCACAGCCACCCACCAATCTGCAGCTGTGAACCCCAGCAGAAATATTTCACTATCTACAAACACAAGGGGATATATACTACTGCTGAAACAAGTTTCTTCGAACATGATGATATTTTTTAATCATTTCCAACTTAATATTTGTTTTGATTCTCCAAAATTCTCATTTCAGAGGAGAGTCTGAGGGTATTTTGGAATGAATCTCGGAGGATTTTAAGAGCTCGTTGATATTGCAGCTCCCACAGATTTCAGTGAAACCTATAGTCGCTCAGACCCAACTAACACTTCGTCAGATCTCCATCTGCAAAACATTGCTCCTCTCCCTTACAGAGCCTCTCTGGTCACTGGGAGTAAGGACCTGTCTCCATGCATCCAGCTTTGGGGTCCTCAGCACAGAAAGGATATTGACCTGTTGGAGCAAGTCCAGAGAAGGCCACCAAGGTGATTAGGAGAATGGAGCACCTCTCCTACAAGGAAAGGCTGAGTTTGTGTTGTTCAGCCTGGAAAAGACAAAGCTCCATAGTGACCTAATTGCAGCCTTCCAGTACCTGAAGGAGTCTACAAGAGAGATGGAGAAAAACTTTCTACAGGGGCATGTAGTGACAGGACAGGGGGAAATGGCTTCAGGCTGAAACAGAGTAGGTTTAGGTTAGATATTTGGAAGAAATTCTTCACTGTGAGGGCAGTGAGGCACTGAAACGTGTTACCTAGAGAGGTTGTGGATGCCCCATCCATGGAAGTATTTAAGGCCAGGCTGTAGGAAATCTGAGCAGCTTGCTCTAGTGGAAGGTGTGTCTGTCCATGGCAGAGGGACTGGAATAAGATGATCTTTAAGGTCCCTTCCAGCCCAAACCATTCTATGATTCTATGATAACACACATTTCATGCAAGATCTGGGAAGAGTATAATTACAAGAATGATCACGGAGTTCTTATAAGGTGACAGAATGGGTTTGATGTTCAAGAAGGACATCCTGATGGGTTTTTTTCTCCTTTTTTTTTTCATAGACAATACCTAGGCATCCTCTTAAACACTAAGAGGCCTGAAACCAAATAATGTGAAGCTTTTTTAAATGTATGGTGAACCTCGGGGCAGGAGGAGTAGTTAAGCTCTTTTGTCTTCATCAAGGCTGAGCTTACATTGTGAGCAATCCATTGACACTAGTAAAGCAGAGCTAAAAAGAAGAAAATAAATGCACTTCTAAATATCCCCACAACCTAGGTCAAAAGTTTAGGACACTAAATGAAATCATGCCTAAGGAACAAATCAAAGAGAAAATAGGTGAAGGTTAAAGAACAAGCTAAAATGGATTCACCAGGCAAGAGGTTAAAACTAAATAAAGACAACTGTTTGCAAGTTGCCCAAAACCACAAATCCTATCATGTATCCTTCCCATGGTCACTGACTGGGTGAAGACCTTAGAATCTGCATGTTAGTTACTTCACTACTATTGTAGTTAATTGTTCTCACTAATATCTATCTAATGGCTTTTCTTTTTACCCATTTGAGTAATAATAAGAATATTAATAATAAATATATCAAGACTTTTAAAAGAGTAGAAAATGAGAAAAGCCATTTCCCGTGCAAGCAGGTGAAAGAAAATGACTACTAGGGTGAGACATTCTTCTTTCCCCTAGGAAATAGAAGAGGAATATAGCAGCTGGCACAGGTAGGCTGACACAGCTACTGCCTTGTCTAAGTCACCGGGAAATGTGGGTGCTGGGAGGGGAGTTAATAACCAGCTGCTTCATTTCCCCAGTATATACTGGAATAAAGGATTTGCAAAGTTGTATGCTGATAGTATACACATTTCAATATAGCCACATGAATATTCATGAGGGAAAACCGTTCTACTTCTTAATAGCAGCTTATAGCCAAATGCCAACATTCTTATCCAGAAAAATCTCTCATTTAGCTGGGTGGGAGATCTGCCCAAACTCAGGCGTTCAGGAGCTGATTTGAAATGCATGCCACGCAAAACAGTTTCCTGTTCAACTTCACCCCCAGCACTAGATTAGCACTTAGAAATACCAAAATTCAATAGTGGCAACTGTGCTTTTAATACCTTGGGGAGCTGCAAATACTCTGTTCCAGAACAATAAAGGCTCTTTCTCTAGAAAAATCCTCTGACATACCAGCCAGCTTCTCCAATGGCTTGGTGACTGGTAGCCATACAACATGCTGGAATGCCATTGCCTCAAGGGGTTGGTGAATGGGAAAGTTGCAAACTATTGGAGTTTGTACTTAGTGATACCTCTGTATGGAAAAGGTTATTGGAAACGTGGGGGGTTTTCAGCAGCATTTCCAAAGGAGCAGCTCTGCTCAGCTCACTGCTTTCCTTTGTCAGGCAGGGAGAAAAGCAAGCCCTTCTTAATCACCCCGAAGTCAATGAGGGGCACTGCCACCCTGTCACTTGATGATTAATTACTGCATCTGCAGGCAGGGCTGCCAGCAAACTAGTGGGCATCATCCATGACGCATATGAGCCATGTACTTAAAGGGAAATCTGTAGAGCCATGGCAGCTAGCACGGGCTGGGAGGGGAAGGGGGGGCCTTGCCCCACCAAATCGACATCTGCCACCCAGCAGCTGCAAGACCAACAAAGCTCCCTCAGAAGGAAACAAGAGAAAGCCCTCAAGCCACTGGAGGAAACTGTGTTATTATTCATCTTCTTCCCAGTGCAAGTATTCAATCTCTTCCCACCCAAATGTTCCCAATGCAATTATTGCCACGGGTACATCTAAAGCCACTGGTGCTGGAAATTCATGAAACAGACACGCTGGGAATCTCACCATTTCACTGGGCTTTAAGAGATCAGGCTTTGGGAAGATCTTTAAATGCCACAACAGCTGGGAATTCTGATTTTATGCAGTTTTGCTTTGTTTACCCTGCTGTAGGTGCTGACAGAGCTGGAGGGGTGATTAGTTGTGAAGATATGGAATTTATATGTCTCCAAAACACAGTCCTGTTGCAAAGAGGTGTCCATGAGATTCACAGGAAGGGGCAGGTTAGGATTTCTATCTTTTGAGCTACTGCAGAACTGGTTGTGCCTTAAAAAAAAAAAGTTATAAAATTTGGAATTAAATAAAGGAGATTTTAAAGAATTACTTTTGTATGATTATATCCTCTTCCAGCCTGGCACACACCAGAGGGTGACACTTCAGTTTCATCCACTCCCCTGGGCCTGTACCCTGGCTTAGAGCACACATGGCACAAGTGGGTGGTGATCAGTTTTCATTGCTCCTTTGTCCCAAAGCTGGAGGCATCTTTTTGTTTTAATGGCACATTGTGTTCCTTGACAAGACAGAGCTAATGCCCTGAGCGGGATTCTATTCACACTGCAGCAGTGGATTAGAGATTTGATTTTCTTTTTTAACAAATCAGTATAGCAGATGGTATTGGGAAAAGAAAATGCACACACTACAGGGATGTAGCAGAACTTCCCAGATCCCTGCTGCATAGGGAGTAGCACTAAAAGGCAGATCTATGCAGGCCAAGAAATTATGAACACTGCCTCCAATTCTTTATTTCCCCTTTCAGAGCAGAGACCCCATGTGCCCCCAGCTGCCAGTGCCCTCCACAGTATCACCAATAGTTCAGTGGCTTTCTAGCTTTAATGTCCCATGGGTTCCTATTGCTGTAATTGCCTACTACATCCAAAAAATTAAGTTGCCACAATGCTAGGATGTAACAGCTGCATTTCCTCTGTGCAGAGTTTTCTGACACAGGTAGGTTACAGTCACAACCTTCCTGTACTTAAGCTGTTAGAACAACTGTGTGAGCAGATACTGCACCTCCCTCTATAATCCATCTGAGTCACCAAGTTGAGGTAAGGGCTACACACCTAACATGAACTCAAGCTCAGCTGAGACTGTGTGCCCAAGGGCATGTGCCTGGCACTGTAACAGCAAGCACACCCCAGCAGCACTGCCTCTGCTGAGAGCCCCTGGGGGACCAGAGATACAAGACAGGAAGGAAGCAGTCTGCTCGTTTCCATGCTAGGAGGATATAATAGAATCATAGAATAGTTTGGGTTGGAATGAACCTGTTAAAGGTCACCTAATCCAACCCTCCTGCCATTGGCAGGGACATCTTCCACTTGACCAGGTTGCTCAGAGCCTCATCCAACCTTACTTTGAATGTTTCCAGGGATGGGACATCCACCACCTCTCTGGGCAACCTGTTCCAGTGTCTTACCACCCTCATTGTCAAAAACTTTCTTCTTATGTCTAACATAAATCAACCCTTCTTCAGTTTAGAGCCATTCCTCCTTGTTCTATCACTAAATGCCTTTGTAGAAAGTCTCCCTCCAGCTCTCTTGCAGCCCCTTTAGGTACTGGAAGCTTCTATAACATCTCCCTGGAGCCTTCTCCAGTTTGGACATTTGGTGAAAGAAATTTGTGATGGCACTGTCACAACCCAGTCAGAATAGTTGCAAGCAGTGTGAAAGTGAATTTACTTAGAGAAGCTCTCCCTATCTCCAGTGCACAGCTTGACAAAAGACAGTATGTAGGAACAGATCCCCTTCCTTTCTCCATGAAGCCACAATTTTTTTTCCCACTCTGACATAAAAATTTAAAAGGATGTGCCAACTGTTCCTGGATAAAATAACATAACATCTTAATATTTTCCCTTCTTGGCCCTTGACATCTACTCACCATTATGGACTATTTAATAACTGAAGGGAAAAGGAGGTGCAGCAATTTTCTCTACAACAGCTGCATCTTCTCTTTGTCCTGCTCAGCCTTATGCTGGCTTCTTACAGCTAAGTAGCATCAGGAGGGCATTATCAGCAGCAGTTCCCTTATCAGACAAAGCCACAAACCCGCTCAAAAGTCACTGCATGGATTGTTTCTTTTCACAGAGCAAAATATATCTCACTGCAGTTCTTTTTTATTAAAGCATTTTGAAGCCTTTCCGTGGAGCATGCTTGACACTTAGTCAAGTGTCCTTTGCACTGACTGCTGCTGTTAGTTACTTCTTTGGAACAAATTTGTCTCTTTCAGAGAAATAATTGGAAGGAGACAGAGAGTGACCTTACACTGCAGATTGCTCTGAATTTTGTGCAACAGGATGAGGGATGTGGCTCCAAGGTTTTGGGTAGGGGGCAAGGTCCCCCTCTTCATTCATGGTTGTATCTTAGGGACAATGGAGAGCTGAATCTTATCTGTGAAATTTTGCAAGGTGAAATAAAGAGGTCTGTTTTCCTCAGAAAGGTGAACCTGAAGTGCTGCAGCAGCCCCAGGTGGTACTGCTCCCTCTGGTCTGGACCACCATGCACTTTCCTGCAAGCAAGAGGCATGATATAACTCTGAGTCAGTTCTAGCTCTCTCCCTGCTGTCAGTGAGCAGCTGTCAGCTTCTTCCTGCAGCACAGCCCTTCTCCCAGAGCTTTGCTGCAGGAGTGATGTGTAGGTGGGGACTCCACTCCTTACCCACTCCATACCTTGCTTTCTCCTTGCCTATCCAGCTTGGAGGCATAGAGAAGAGCAATTGTGCAGACAAACATCCTTTCCAATGAACAAATAAAACAACCAGTCTCACAATTAATCCAGCAAAGGGAGAGAGATGTTTTATGCTTCTATATTTGATTGCCAGACCAGTCAGGAGGATGTGTTACACACTGAGCTTTTGTACAGATGGAAGGAGAAAAATCATAGCAGCATTCAAAGTCTTTGTCTCTCACTCCTGCCTCTCCCTTTTTTCTATTCCTTTTCTGGTGGAGATGGAGTTTTGTTCCAGACAAGTAACCTGTGGCAGTGGACTCAGCCAAGAGGGCACTGGCTGTGAGTGTGTAGCACAGACAATGAGAGAATTGGCAGGGGGGGGCGTGCAGAAAATCAAAGAGACCTCCAGAAATACTATCTGAATATTCCAGCTCTGTTTCAGCAGCTGTCTAGGAAGACTGTTAAAGCAAGAATTTTTGTGCTGTGCCTTGTTACCTCAAAAATAAATAGGGAACAAAAAGAGAAAACAGAATGCTCAGACTGGTTTATCTGAATGAGATGCTGACTTATTTATGGATACAGAATTTCAGATAAACAAGGAGATAGAGACTTCTGACATGTTTTAGGAGTGGCTCCAGGGACTTCCCAGACACACAGATTTTCAGAGCAGTGTGTGTTTAAGTGCAGCCCCATCAGGTTGGATACAGAGAGATGCATTTCACATGAGCCAAGGTGAGAAGAAATGAGAGGCCATTTCTGCACTGGCTTTGGCCATGGCCGTCCTTGCTGTCTGTAGTTCTCCAGAGCTGGATTGAAAGTGCTTATTCAAAACAGTATAATCACTGTGATGGATGGTCTTTTCCAGCTTTCTTAACTCGTTATAGCTAACAGGTAATGCTGGAGAAGTAGCAATATCAGGACTTAATGTAACAGGCACTTAAGTAGATGTATAAATATTTTGTTGATTTATGCTGAGAAACATGCAATTTTTGTGACTGCGTCTTTACCAACAAGTATGAGAATTCTTTGAGCTTTACCTTATTTTTTTTTCCTCTGTGTGTCTGTCTGCACTTCCTACAACTTTTCACATGGCCAAAAATAAACCAGAATATGGTCTCCTTAATTTCAAACTGGAAGAGACTAAGAGTGTTGTGGGATCTTGTGACTAGAAATCTCAGGCTGAGTTTCCCAAGCAGTTCTCCTTCCCCTCCATTTCTGGGTATTAAAGGCAAAACCAAGAATCATTTTCACTGTAGGAAAATGCATGTACTGGTTGCACTGCAACATAAAATAAAGACTTGCAAGAAAATGCCAATTTTTTTCCCTGTCAGCTGTGTGCTGGTGAGAAGCAATGAAGCACACACCGGAGATGACAAGACTTTACCACTCCTTCTCATCCTCTTGCTGTAAATAGCCTCCAATTATTATTATCTCAGACATTCAGCCCACCTTTGGAATGAAAAGATTTTGCTGTAGCAAACTCAGAGTGGCCTTGTTTATTATGAAAACCTTGAGGAGCAAAGAAAGACTCAGCAAAGGACTTGATTGGGTGAGAACTGCTGTACGAAATTCCCATGCCAGAGAGTGCAATCTATAGCCATGCAAACAGCCTTACAGGTCTGTGGATGCCTCTGCTCCAGGAGCACTGGGGCCACCGGTGAGGGCTAAAGCAGCTGCAGCTCGTGGTCCTTCTGCCCCAGGGAGCTGCAGCTGTCTTAGAGGAGATGAAGACAGTGGCTGGTGCTTTCACACAGAAAGGAGTCTGCTAATGGGAGAAGGGAAGGCAGCTCGGAGGATGCGATAATCACAGCCCATCACTAATGCAGATAACAACCTTTCTCAGTCATCTCCCTGACAGTGTATCTTTTTCTGCCTCATTGGACGCTGGGGTGGAGAATCGGATTGTTATTCATCTACCCAACCTGGGTTCTTTTTTTCAAACAGGATTCCAGATGGCCAACAATTTTGATTCAGGTGAACAGCTCATTTAGCAGGATTGGGCTGACGATTCAGCGATTTCAAGAGCAAACATCAACTCAGAAGCAAAAAAAACATAGGGGTAAAGCCATAAAATATTGAAATAGTCATGGATGTGCACCTGAGTCTTTGCCTCAGAAAAACTCTCATGAATTTTAAGTGTGTTCAGACTCACCTAGAGGAAACCTTTACTCACCATACAACTGCAGGTATATATGAATTAAAAAAGAACTGAAATAGGCTTTCTAGAATATTTTAAGACAATGAAATGTTTTTTTCATAGTACATCCATCACACAAAGTGTCAAATACACTTTGCAGAGAAAATCAAGCAGAAGCCAAAGACGAAAAGAAGGTCTGAAGGTGAAGAAGCAAGTACCACTGAGGAGTGACAGAATGTCAGAGAGCAGGGCTCCTTGTGCCCCTGGCTGTTTCTATATTTTTGTAGCTGGTATATTGCAGCAGAAATTTATTTCTATGTATTTTTTTATTTTAAAGTCTAGATTTACAGAGAATTAAATGACCCTGAACTTGTTTATTGGAAACCTCTCTCCTCCTCAAGTTAGATATTTCACTACTTATACTGAGTCTTTGGTGGAGCAGAGAGAGGCATGTAAGGGACATACGAGCTCAGGGAGCCTTCTCCTTTTGGTAGTTACTGCTCCTGCACATAAAGGTTTTCAGATTCACAGTCTTAATTTCTTTCTTGGGTTTCAAGGAACAAATTTTACTTGGCTTTTTTACACAGCAAGCAATTTAGGCAAATCCCTAAACACACTCCATCCCTGGAAGTGTTCAAGACCAGGCTGGATGGAGCTCTGAGCAATCTCGTCTGGTGGAAGGAGTCCCTGCCCATGACAGGGGACTTGGAATAAGATGATCTTTAAGGTCCCTTCCAATCAAAAACAGTCTATGATTCTATGATCTGCTTTAGCAGTGAGAACAGGATTTGCTGTGGACATCTGTCCAGGCACTTCTGACCCACCCCAGCAGGACTCACTGGGCAGAAGAAAGGAGCAGCTCTCACTGCTGTAGAACTGCAAAGACCTCTCCTGGTTTCCGCCACTGTATATTTAATCACTGAATAG